>NC_079418.1:27998309-28020809 GCF_026213295.1 Gadus chalcogrammus | reverse complement strand
TTAATGTTTATGTATTTAGCTTATACATACATACACAATATGTATTTATCTTATACATATACACAATATTGAAAAGCAGCCCTCTCTCTCTCTCTCTCTCTCTCTCTCTCTCTCTCTCTCTCTCTCTCTCTTTCTCTCTCTCTCTCTCTCTCTCTCTCTATATATATATATATAGCACACACCACACACGAAGTGAAAGACGTTCAAACAAACAAGAAACAAAGTTTTTAGTTAAGAAATTAAGGCCTAAATAAACGCTTCTCATTATTTCTTACAAAACGGCATACGGTATCACAGAATAAGTGGCCGGACATTTCTTTGAGCAGCAGACTTGGGATTAAAGTGTTTATATATTGATGTCAACACATTGCATACTTCATCCAGGTCTAGGGTAGGCTACTATACTTTAAAATGAATCGATCACACGTTATTGACCATGATCCTCTTTCTTCCATGAGACAGAAATCTACCATCTGGTTTTAGTCATCTAGAAAAATCGTGAAACTGGATACCGCCGGCTGCATTCTTAACCCCTTCGCTGCGCATCCTAAACTTCGTCCGTTCCCGGGAGGACGTCAGGCCGCACCCGTGCGCTTTCAATAAGCAGTGCGCGCCACTGAAATGTCAGAGATGTGAGGAATCTGGCGCGGCGTCGTCCGGGTGAATTATATAGCGGGAAACCCGTAATTTCTCGTGGTGTCTGAACACCACATGGTCTCCAAAGGACCGGAGGAGCTCTTCGGAGGATAAGGTTAAACATTGGGAATGCGGCCAAGGAAGGAGGGAGGGAAGGAGGGTGGTGGGGTGGTGGGGTGTTGTGGGGGGAGGAAAGAGAATGGCCTGCCTTCTAGAGGGTGTTTCCCATACTTGTTTAGGGAAAGTTCAAGGGAGAAGGCTACTTAACGCTGTTCACTAGGAGACGACGAGAGAACCCACGGCGTGATAATAAAACACGCAGAGACTTTGAGAGAGACTGCAGAAGGAGTAGGCTACTGCTCCATGTCGGAACTATCAGATATAGGCCTACATGGATACGATTGAGTAAGAACCGACCTTCCCAACACTCACATTGTATACTAAATAGTCGTCCCTGTTTTATCCTCTTGACGGATTTATAACGATATGGATCGCATGTTATTTATATTAACACACGTGTTCTGACTTCTATAATAAGTGATATTAATAATCTTTTAAATTTCGTTAATAAATTGACAGTTGTAAAAAGTTACCGCCGTCAACGGAGTTAAGTTACCATCACGGCAACTGCAGTGCAGGACTGAGTCGATCGATTTTCTTGAGTTTGAATTACTGCGACAGAATGGATTTTTCGTGAAGTCCGCCAGACAGATCGATACGCCAGGCATGCATTTGTAGTCACATACTTAAGTACCTACGTGTACACACACACACGCACACACACACACACACACACACACACACACACACACACACACACACACACACACACACACACACACACACACACACGCGGAAAAACACACAAACAGGGACACACACGCGGACAAACACACAAACAGGGACACACACGCACACACACAAGCGGACACACCACACAAACACACGCACACATACAAATTCGTACACAAGTGGACACACATACACACATGTGAAACATACATACAAACACTTCGCATTGCTAATTTGGTGTGTAACTCATGTGCCTCTCTAAGAGATGGAGGTAGGGTCCACAGAGGAAGAGACAACGGAGGAGAAGGACGACGACGGGCGACATCTCCCCAAAGAAGACCAGGAAGAGGGATCGGGAGATCCTTATCTGACTTCCCTGGGCGACCAGCACCTTCCCATCATGCACTGGGAGGACCTCAGCCTGCGCATCGCGGAGCTGGAGAAACAGGAGCAACAGAAGAGGGAGAGAGCAGAGGTGAGCCCCACACACAGACCCACGCTGACAGGGGTTCTGGGTTTGATTCCCTGTGTTGTGTACTGATGGAACATGACGGGACGGTTGACAGGGGTCCCGGGTTCAATCCTCTTTAATGATGGAACATCAAAGAGTTTTAACAGGGTTCTGGTTTCGATTCTCTGTAATTGCAGAGCTTAACGGTAAGGAATATACACAGGCTTCTGTGTTCGATTCCCTCTGGTGGGTAATGATTGATCGCGACAGTAACCTGAAGGGATTCGGATCAGTTGGTCATGTGGTCAACAACTTTTAACATGGTTAGCAGATCTATTCACTGTGTAGATCAATGAGGGAGTCCTATTGTACTAATATAACAGGTGTCTATTTAGAAATGTAAGAGCATCACCAGAATAGCAAAGATACAGAAAAGGGGTTCCTCTGAAATCTTGCAAACGTATTGTGTAGTGTATGTTTTGCTGACATATGTTAGGCCTTAAAAGTGTTAAGTTAGGTGTAAGTACAATGTAAGAGCTAGCATTTGAGTGTATTTGGTTAGAAATACCATAGGCATCAATCAGGGAAATACTCTGAGAATATCTGATTCGAGTTGGTTGCGCCCGCCACTTTGCCCGACCGTTTAGATTTTAATCCGCTCCCAGCTCATTTCCGACCAATGAGGGAATCCCTTCCCTGATTGGTTACCGGAATCCATCTTGCCTTTCGATCTCAGGTGTGTGAAGGCTCCTCAATGGCGGAGAAATTAATGGAGTGAGGGGGAGTTCTTTGGGTTTTTAATCTTTAAAATCTTGCTCACTTCTGCATTTTTCGGCAACAAAACCGCACATTTAACGGTGTTAACGTGCAAATGATTACAGTACCTGTTAGGGTAGTGGGTGTGTGCTGTGTGGCACAGTGGAGGTTATAGCAGCCACACACACACACACACACACACACACACACACACACACACACTGAAGGCACATACAAAGGCCCAAAAACAACAGTGTCTCCTCCTGTTGGCCTCTTCACCCCCCTTGTGACCTGCTTTGGCTATATATAACACATTTCCTTAATGTGTTCGCTTTTAAGTCTGTGTTGCAGTTAACTAAAGGGACCCCTAGAGTTAAAAAAACATAAGCGTAAGAATATTATACCAGGCATTGAAGACATAACTCTGTATTGCGGTTGTATAATTCAGTAGTGGAGGCTGACTTTGTTTTAAAGTCATGTTTTAGCAGCTGAGGCTGACCCCGTATTGAGGTTGTATGTTTTAAAGGCTGACCTTGTATTGAGGTTGTATGTTTTAGTGGCTGACCACGTATTTAGGTTGTATGTTTTAAAGGCTGACCTTGTATTGAAGTTATATGTTTTAGTGGCTGACCACGTATTTAGGTTGTATGTTTTACCAGCGGAGGTTGACCTTGTAATGAGGTTGTATGTTTTAAAGGCTGACCTTGTATTGAGGTTGTATGTTTCAGAGGCTGACCCGTATTTAGGTTGTATGTTTTAAAGGCTGACCTCGTATTGAAGTTATATGTTTTAGAGTTTGACCTCATATTGAGGTTGTATGTTTTAGAGGCTGACCTCATATTGAGGTTGTATGTTTTACCAGCGGAGGTGGACCTCGTATTGAGCTTGTATGTTTTAGAGGCTGACCTGTCCTCCGTTGTGTCCCAGAGCGGTAGCTCCTTCCCGGGGGAGAGAGAGGAGGAGCGGCGTGGGGAGCTGTGGCGAGCCCCCTGGGGCGACCGGGAGGAGGACCAGGGCCGGAGGTGTCGCGTCTCCGTCGTCACTTCCCGGTAAAGAACACAACAACACGGAGGGTTTATCATCTTTTAATGCCTTGTGTTTAGAGCCAATTTTTAGGGGTTATTTTTTATAACTGAAACCTAATAATACAAAAGCATGCTTTTGGATTTCAATAGGTTGCCTATGCATGTGTTGAGGACTGTACAATCAAACTTTTTGCAGGGAATACCAATAGTTGACCTAGTAAGGTAGAGATTGAAATCCAAAAGCATGCTTTGTGTATCTCTTTAAACTTTTAAAGGGTAACTAAATAATGCATTTCTTTTTCTGTTTTTTATTCTGTTTGCCATAACAGCTTTAATAACATACAGGATCAAGTAGCGAAGTTACCACAACGGATTTGTTATTCGCGACCACCTTATCATTGGACATTTTAACTGGAAATATTGACAAGCTTTTGCCACCTGGCATTCCGATTCCATTCTTACTGAAACAGACTATTTCCTTCCTGAGAACGTCAGCTAGATGAAACTGAATCTAACTTTGGCTATGCCTGTCTCTTTCTCAACACCAACAGATTTCACAACCACAAGAACCTGCAGCTGTGTTTCATCAACGACAGCGACAGTGATGAAGAGGAGGGCTTCAGTGCCAGGGTCAGTCACCGCTCTCAAGCGTTAGCTACTCACTAACGGCTTCCAGCCTGGCGTGTTCGCACAGGCCGGCGGAAGGGAGAGGGAAAAGGCTGTGGAATACTATGATTTAACGTGTGATTTAATGTGCAGGCAGTTCATTCAATGATGCCAGGCATCTCCTGCTCACAATCTCAGCAAGTCTTGCTTCAAACTGGTTCATTTTTAAATATCAGGGAGCTGGACACAATAGTCCATATTTGACAGATACTAAATATTTTCAGATACCAGATACTGATGTAATACTGCTGACCGGTTGCAGTCAGCCGTGCATTGGGGGGAACGTGGGAAAGTTTGAGTATTTCGACAGAGCCCTCTGCGCACACGCAAGCACACGAACGCACACACACACGCTGCACTGTTAGAAACATAATTCAGAGCTACGTTTGGGTCAGAAACCAACCATTATATCTTTGTGAACACACCATTTCTGTCACAGTTTACAGTTGATAGATCATACTGTTGTTGTTGTTGTTGTTTTGTTGTTGGGGCAGGTTTCCCCGGGGGCAGGCGGCATTGGTTCCCATCCCTCGGGTCTGAAAGACGAGGTGACCGCAGCACTGAGGGCGCTGAGAGATAACCTGGTGGCCGAGGAGAGGGGGAAGGAGGTGAGAGAGGGAGGGAGAGAGGGAGAGAGAGAGAGAGAGAGAGAGAGAGAGAGAGAGAGAGAGAGAGAGAGAGAGAGAGAGAGAGAGAGGGGGGAGGGAGGGAGGGGAGGCAGGGAGGGAGGGAGGGAGGGGGGGGGGGGAGAGAGAGAGTGAGAGAGAGAGAGAGGGAGGGAGGGAGGGAGGGAGGGGGGGGGGGAGGAGAGAGAGAGAGAGAGAGAGAGAGAGAGAGAGAGAGAGAGAGAGAGGGAGGGGGGGGGGAGGAGGAGAGAGAGAGAGAGAGAGAGAGAGAGAGAGAGAGAGAGAGAGAGAGAGAGAGAGAGAGAGAGAGAGAGAGGGAGGGAGGGAGGGAGGGAGGGAGGGAGGGAGGGAGGGAGGGAGGGAGGGAGGAGAGAGGGAGAGAGAGAGTTATGAAGGCACAATAGAGTAAGCCTGGCTTAACGAATGGGCAGACTGATAGACAGGACAGACAGACAGACAGACAGACAGACAGACAGACAGACAGACAGACAGACAGACAGACAGACAGATAGATAGATACATACATACATACATACATACATACATACATACATACATACATACATTACATACATTTCTTTCTTAAAAGGACAGAATCTGTATAGTTCTGTCCTTCCCAATCTGTACAGTGTGTGTACGTTAATATTTACGTATAATGTACAAAGATATATGTATATGGAGGCTTCTCCATTGAGGAGAGGGAGGAAGATCCTCCTTAACATTGTTGAAAATAAAAAATGTAGATTGCCCAGACTACTGTAATGAATTAATGCCCTTAAATATGACTACTTTAATGCCTTTGAATATATAATGTTTGTTTCCCTGGGTAAAGGGACATTAGCACCCCCTATCGCCTTTTGACAATTACTTCAGGGAGGAAGGTCCCCCCTCAGCCTCCGTTGACTCCCATTCATTTCCCAGAAAGTACTGGCGGCCGGTGAATAACATGGGTTTCAATGGGAGAGAGGAGGAAAGTCCTCCTCTGAGTGGGTGGGACCTTACAGGCGTCTGATTCGCGCAAAAATCTATTCGCGTTGCGCTATGAACCAATCAGCAGGATCCCTGGCTGGTGAGCAGTGTTGCCAGATTGGGCAGATTTCCCACCCAATTGGGCTACTTTTAACCTCTTTAGGCTGGGAAAATTATCATTGGGCGGGAAATTTACCCAATCTGGCAACGCTGTCGATAACAAACAAACCCTGCCTGCATTGCCGCTCACGCAAAGCAGGTGAAATCATCTGAAGGATAACGAGATTCTAACATTTGCGAATAAAGTGTACAATGGAAACATTGGAAACAGAGGACATTGTTCATGTTTAATTACACAAAGCATTCCATTCATTGAGTTACAGTGCTAAGTTAGCGACCAAAGAAAAAGGTAGACCGCAAAATCGAGATCACCAAAAGTAATGGCAACGTCAGTGTTGTGGGTGCTACATGGTTTACTAGGTACTCAGGGCTTACTGGTAGCAGTCCTTCCTCCCGCAGTCCTTCCTCCCTCACTTTAAAAACTACCAGCCGCCACTATAGTTTTTGTGTCCAAAGAGCGTTTACGTGAAATTGGAGACCTTATGTGTGTCTGTGTGTGTGTGTGTGTGTGTGTTTCTCTAGCAGCTGGCCAGCGGTAGCATTGTGGCCCAGCGGAAGCATCTGGAACTTCCTGAACTGCACAACTGCTCCATGCAACAGCTGAGAGCCCTGGAGGCATCCCTCCAACAAGACATACATGGTGCGCACACACACACTCGCCGCACACACGCAGACACACACACACACACACTGACACTGACACACACAGGCACACACGCATAAACACACACGCATACATACACCTGCACGCACCCACCTGTGCGCACACACATACGCACACTCACCCTGGCACACATGCACACACTGTGTCCTGTGTGACAGTGTGACACACAGTTTTCCAGTGACACGGTGTGTCACTGTGTGTGTGTGTGTGTATTTGTGTGTGTGTGTGTGTGTGTGTGTGTGTGTGTGTGTGTGTGTGTGTGTGTGTGTGTTTCCCCTCTCCAGAGCTGAGCTCTGAGCTGGTGTCTCAGCTGCTGGTGAGAGACCAGCTGAGGACCAAGCAGGACGCCATGCTCCTCGACGTGCAGGACCTGACATAGAGCCGGGGGGGCGGGACACACCCACCACCTGACCGCGCCCCCCCCCCACGCCACTACCCCCCGCCTGCATGGCGGCGCTGAGGGCCTCGCGGAGCAGAAACCCCAGAGGACGGAGACTCCTATTGGTCCATCAGCATACTCGTCTCCCATTGGTCCAGGGAGGTTTTGTTTTTATCGGCAAATCAAGGCTCTAAAAAACTCTCTGGCTCTTAATTCACCGTCCTCCGGGTGACACGACAAGGATCCACGCTTCAGAAACAGAAAAACGTATGTTGTGATACTCAGGTAAACAGGAAGTGACGTAGCCACGGTATCGACTTGGACATCCTGAGTCCCCCAGTGGTGGTGTGGAGAAAGAAGTGAACCGGACACACGAACCCCCAGTGGAGGGGAAAGGAAAAGGAAGCACGGAATAGGGATGCCAGCCACATGGTGGCTCAAACTGTGACTCGTATGGATCTCGTTGCCCACACACACACACACACACACGCTATGGACGCCTTGTCGTTTACATCTTGGATACTTTGCACAAGTTCAGCAAGAAGATCTAACACTATATTAATATGCACGTGGAGGTCAAACCTATTGAATGGAACGGTTTACTTCTCCTCCACATTTTGCCTGATTCGCCAGCTTGGGACCCTAACTGAGCTAACCACCTTTAGAGCCATGCTCTACGTCATGAGCTTTACAGAGACGGAAAACATACGGTGTACTTGTGCCATACTCCCCCCGTTGACCTACAGCTCTCCAGCGGAGCGGCGCGTCCAACCGCGGCAGCGCGAGTGCCTCGCTCTCCCTGCCGAGCGACTCCGGGGACATCCACGGTCACTACATATTCAGAGACACATGGCGCTGTGTCGTGCTCTGACTAATAAGCTGTGCCTCACATTCTACCTTGTTGTTCTTAATCAGGGAAGTGATGTCACAGGTAATGAGGAAATGAAGTTGGAATAATGAATAACTCAAGTGTTTATGCAAGACAGGACAGAGTGGAGGACTAATAATGGAGAGGAAACAAAAAACATGACAAAGGGAATTTTATTTTTCCCTCCCAAAGAATGCAATAACAGTCTATTGATCTATCGATCAAATGTCAGCAGCTTGTGTTTTATTTTTTGTTTTTCCTTACAATTCCTGAATTTGCCATGAATTCTAATATGCATAAGTGCCAGGACGAGTTCCCAGTCACCATCCATCGAGACGAGCATATATACAGGAACACTTTCAGTATTACACACCGAACCACACACAACCATCAGTACATCACACATTCAGGCACGCATTTCTGAAAGCCATTATTGTCATTATACTTTATTGTTTACTGATAGTTTGACATACCACATTGTGAGCCAAGGGCTGCTTGAAAGCAATAGATCTCCGCAGTTAAGAGCTATTTATTACACATCATGAGAAAATGAGCGGTTTGGCCGCTGGCCCTATACATCCAGACTGTTACTTTATCTTAGAGGGATCTGAATGTGCGATGACCTTGAATTAACCTTTATTCTACTATTCCTCTGGTCTGATAGACTACATAATGAGAGCTAACTTAAATTATAACATCTTGAGGTTTATATATTTTGCTTATGTATGTGTTATGTAAGTGTAGGTTCTATTGCCAAACGCTACAGTATTATGAAGTTACATCAATTATGTTTTACCGGATTTAGGAAGTTAAATTAGGATTTTATGCGATTATAGTAAAACGGTAATCTCCACTCAAATATAGATTTTGGATAAAGGTTGCAGCCACAAAACAGAAGCTTATTATGGAGTTCATGACTCAAAATTGTAACTAAACTGAATTTAATTGTAGCTCTCCAGGAAGTTTATTTTATTTCATGCTGTATTTAAGGTTATGGAATATAAGGCCACTGTATTACTAGTATTTATTTTTGTATTCAAAGGGAATGTTCAGAAATATAAATTCTGAAAAAAAATCAATGCAATAGCTTATGGTATTGCTTTTGTCGTATGAAAAAACCCAAGTGACCTTAACTTTAATGCACGTTTAGATACATTTATTTGTACTAAATATTAATCCAACTCTGTGACTCAAAACTAAATATTAATCAAATGCTGTGCCTCAAAAGCGACCCCATCTTTTAATCTTGTATCAAAAGTGTTTTCATAACAACATCGACTAACAGGGGAAACCATGACGCTGCTCCATCGTTTAGCCTACGTGGTCCAAGTTGTAAATGTTTTAATTATTAGGCTACTCATTTTGCCATTAGGGAATTTCTTCCTGATACCTTTTTTGTATTTAATAAATGTCATCCGAATCTTTATTGTTCCTCGTCTTTACTGTGTTTATTCATACCAGTGCTACCTGACGCCTGAGCACACATCTCAGCCGCGTGTTTAAATAAACGGCTCTTAAATCTCTGCTCGTGCCTGACGTGCGCGTCACAATGCGTAACCAATCCGCGCGCCTTTAGCACGCGCGTAGCTAATTAAGCACGAGCCACTAACGGCGGGGGAAACGCTGAGGAGAACAAACAGAATAGAGTAGGACTGAGGGAGAAAGAGAGAGAGAGACACAGAGAGAGAGAGACAGAGTGGTCGTACCTGCAGATGACCATCAGAGGAAAGAACGACAAACAACCGCACGTGGAAGGAGCTGGACAGCAGGAGCCACGCGCAATAGACCGAAGGAGGCAATTAAGAGAAAAAAGGGTTATAGCCAATCGCAGCGTTCGTTTACAGGGTTTGTTGGGATCAATTAAACGCAAAGACGAGGATTTTCTACCTTCACGAAGATTTTCCCTGACTCAATATTTCATTGGCATTCCTCTCAGACACGGGTAGGTAAATAACATGGTAAATAACAAAAAAAAAACTTTTGGACCCAATGTCCACTTTGAGGCAATATAACCGATATATTCCAACCACGACTAGTTAACGTTAATGCGCAAAATGAGAAGAAATTCATCAAGGATAAGATGGACAGTTGATGACTTTAAATTATTAAATTATAATGTCTGCTTTAACGTATTCCAGTTAGGCCTACCCCAGACAGTCTGTTAAAAAATACTAATAATACATAAATAATAATAATAGTTATTATAATAACAGTAATAATAATAATAATACAACATGCTTATGATCAAATTATGCCACTAAATTGTATTTCAGATCGAAATCCATTTTCCCAATCTCCAGCCGTTCACTAAACAATGGTTTTAACCAGTAGGCTATTGGGCAGGCCAGTCCTAGACGGACAAAGTTTTAATTAAGGCATCGTCCTGTCTGTTGGATGGGTTTGGTGGGCTGCGGAGACGCAGGCTCCATCCCTGCAGCCTGTATTGGGTTACTCTCCTGCAGTTGGTCCTGAATGTATGCTCATCAATTATTCACAGAACCGCTGAAGGGCATAGCAGCGGTTCGAGAGCTTCCACCAACCGGCCCAGATGCTATAAACAGGTTAATAGGAGCCTGGCCCATTATGCTTTTAAAAGGTCATGTTCTGTGGACATGCAGGATGTGTTATAAGCAGAGTGTTCAGTCCATCAGAGCATCAAAAGGTTATCAGCTCAGAGATTAATTTGGTGGCCACTGGACTTGTTGGACTTCGTGCAGTGCTTACATCAAACATTAATGGCATGGTTACTAGACATTGATTCCAATGGAAAATGTTATGATGCTTTTATAACACAACTTTTGTACTTTTGTCAGGAACTTTGTGTGTTAAAGGTATGTGGCAATAATGAAGAGCTTGACAGTGAGCAGGTTCCCATTCATTCATGCACCGGGTACTATGGACTTGAATCCAACCGTAGTTATAATTTGGAACATACTATGAACAAACACTGGGTTTCCGGAAAAAAAAGACAATGTTAATGATTGTGCGAGTAACTGAGCGAGACTTATGCCGCATCAGCAAAACACCGGCACATTGTCGATGAGCGTTTCTTAACTAATGACTTACTCTCTACCCTTTCTTGCCACAGTGCTCTCACTCGTCCAAGACCACCAACGACATGGTCCGAAATCCAGCCGCAGACCAAAAGATAGAACGATAAATAGAGAGATAGATAGATATACAAAACCATTTTACAGACAATTAACATCGAGGTCGTCCGCCTTGTCTGGCCTGCAGGGAGTCGAGTAGAGCCCAGAGGACGATGTGACGATCCAGGACAGGCCAGAACAGCGAGTGGACGATGGGGATGATCAGAGCCTCCAACATCACTGCAACGCCGTACCCCTCCTCCTCCACCGCCTCCTCCCCCACCTCCTCCTCCTCCTCCTCTCCCACCTCCGCCGCCGCCTGCAGCATCGACGAGTCCTACAAATACGTCTTCCTCCCCGTCTGCTACTCGCTCACCTTCCTCTTCAGCGTGACGCTCAACTCGGTGGTGCTGCTGCGCTCCTGCCGGCACCACGGGGGCTGCCGTCGCCGCGGCAACGGCGGCGGCAACGGCGGCGGCGGCGGAGGCGGGCGGCGCTGGAACACCTCCCTGATCTACATGGTGAACCTGGCCACCACCGACCTGATGTACGGCCTGTCGCTGCCCTTCCTGGTGGCCAGCTACATGCTGCACGACCACTGGGTGTTTGGGGACTTCATGTGCCGTCTGGTGCGCTTCCTGTTCTACTTCAACCTCTACTGCTCCATCTTCTTCCTCACCTGCATCTCCGTACACAGGTGAGAACCCCCCCCCCCCCCCTTCCACGGTGAAAGGTTTGATGAGGAGTGTTGCTCCAGGATCGTGAGTTCTTTGATTGTAGCGATAGAGGAATACAGCCTCTCCTATTTGTTTTTGGTCCTGCTCTTGCTGCGTTTGCCTTAGTCTTCTACCGTTTAAACCGTGCTGTTGTGTTGCTGTTGGGGCTGAGACGAGGTATAATCAGGGGGTATTTTTAGGAGTTCCTATCAGCCTATGCAATGTCCTTCTGGGTCGGACATGAGGAGATCAAGAACCACGATGAATAATTAACAGAGGAGCAATCAGGTGAGTCAGAAGAATTTGCCGTGACCTTCTGGCCGAAGTGCCTTGCTAGTCAACAGCCGTTCACGTGGTCCGAGCATCTGAGCTGTAACGAGAATCCACTTGAATGGTTTTGAATGCAAAACCATCCTTTTTTGCCAGTTAGCAGAGTTTTAGACCTAATTCCTAGCGATTTGCGTTTTAACGGCGAGTTATCGGAACTCATCGATCCTCTCTCTAATTCATCACCCATCCCTCCCTTGGCCCTGGGGTGTCCCTAGGTACCTGGGCATCTGCCACCCCATGAGGACCATTACCCTGGAGAGCAAAAGGGCCGTGAAGAGCACCTGTGTGCTGGTGTGGCTGGTGGTGTTCATCCTCACCTGCCCCATCTTCCGCTTCGCCCAGACGGGCTTCGTCGCCCGGTCGGACGTCCCGGGCGGGGCGGGCGGGGCCTTGGGCAACGCCACCGGGCTCCCGGAGGGCTACATCAACTGCTGGGACGACGCCATCGACGAGGAGTTCTCCGACTACGTCCCGTACGGCATGGTGCTCCACCTGCTGGGCTTCTTCGTGCCCTTCAGCATCATCGCGTGGTGCTACTCCCAGGTGGTGCGCACCATCTTCCGGACGCTGCGCTCGCCGCCCAGCTCCGTGGGGGGTTACGAGGACGGGGTGGTGTCGGGGGACGGCGGGCTGGGCTCCAGCGGCGCCCGGGAGCGCACCTCGGTGTCCATCTCGGGCTCCCAGCACTCCCACTACATCCGGCGGCGGCGCAAGTCCATCAAGACCATCGTGACCATCACGCTGCTGTTCGCGCTCTGCTTCCTGCCGTTCCACGTGACGCGGACGCTGTTCCTGCTGCTGCGGCGCGGCCAGGCGGGCAGCTGCAACGCCATGAAGGCCGTGTCCATCTGCTACAAGGTGACGCGCCCGCTGGCCTCCTGCAACGCCTGGCTCAACGCCCTGCTCTACTTCCTGACGGGGGACAAGGGCCCCCCGTGCTGCTCGGCCCAGGGGCCCTCGCGGCCGCACCCCGACCGGCGCAACGGGGCCCTCTGGTGGCCCCTGAAGATCCTGAAGAAGGAGGGGGCGGCCGGGGAGGAGGAGCCGCAGGGGGAGGAGAGGGGGGAGAGGAGGGAGAGGAGGGAGAGGGAGGAGAGAGAGATGAGGTTGGAGAACGAGTCCAAGTCTTCCAGGGTTATCTTCTAAGAGGAAGTGCGGCATAAGAGGAAGTGATTGTAGATTATGCAGCAAGGACAACAAAGCAACGGTTTATTAATGGGCCATTAGCACACTATTAGTGATAGCCTTGAGTGCAGGTCAATAACCCCCCTAAATAAACCAGATACAGTCAAGGTAGCGTAGCATGGTTTGCTATAGCGGAGATGGTTTCCTAGACTGGTGAAGCTGGATTTATGTGGCCCTTTGACAGGTGCACTGTATGTTTAATTCATGCAAAGTTGTCGAATTTGATTTAAGGTCAGGCACCCTCTAAGTGTTTTCTGATAGCAAAACAGGTTGAAATGTCAGCTTCAAATTGTGTATCGTGTTCATATGTAACGGCCAGTGTGTGAAAACGGGGACGTCTTTTCATTGGTCCTCTGGTTCAGCTGGAGTTCATACCTTTAGTTTGGAAGTTCCAGGTCAGCACAGCCTTAAGTTGGCTCTGTGCCTTGTTTATGGTTTACATATGTTGTTCTGAAGACAGCAATTATTAGCCAAGTTAATTATATATCTGGTCATCTGGAGGTGACACATTCGCCAGCTTATTCATAAAAAACACATCCAGTCCTTGCTGAGTCACCTCTTTTTGGCAATAAGGACAGCCACTCTCTTACTACTACAGGACATTTCCTAATGTCCTTTTTGTACATCGCGTTATGTAATTATCTTGATGATCATGTGACTGGGGTTGTCTAATACTGGGTTGTGGAAGCAGGGTATTGTTTACTGCTATGTCTACGACTACTGCTAATACTATGTCTACTACTACTACTACTACGTCTACGAATACTGCTACCACTACTACTAAGTCTAGTACTACTACAACGGCTACTACTACTACTACTACGACGACATGTTATAATTGTTTACTACCAAAATAAAATATGGACTACTCGAAATGTCAGCCTTCTATGAAACAAATACATTGAAAACACATTGATTCCATGTATAGAAATGACCGGGGAAATATCTATAGGATAGTTATGTGTGTCATGTAATAACTTGATAAATACATGATGGGATCAAGGAAAAATATTGAGAGGAACACATGTTGCATTGGGGTCGAGTAACTTAGGGAATTAATTGGGTAATACCTTACAATAAGGATACATTAGGTAAGCATTACCGTATTGGTCCGAATATAAGACTTTTTTCCCCTCGAAATAGGTCCGAAAAAGTCGGGTCGTCTTATATTCGGACCAATACGGTAATTAAAATTAGTGAATGCAGTAATAATATTTAGGATATAGCATTAGCATAGGAGTTAGGTTTAAGGTTAATATGGTTATCAATTTAATAGCTTAGAACATAAGGACACCATTAGTAAACGTGAACACCATTATTAAAAGATTGCTAGCCCATAAATTAACTGTTAGTTAATGGTTAATTAATGTACTCTTATTGTAAAGTGACCGCAGTGGTTGAACTGATTAATTATTTTAATGTTGGGATTGTACCATTCTGGGTGAGGCAAACTGATGATAATATCAATGATGGGAGATAAGTGACTTAATATTGTATATGTATAAAATGATATTGTTTAGCTTCTTAACAATAAAGTCATAATGATGCGTCAGAGAACAATGCAGACAAACGATTGAATGGGAAGAATTGAAATGTTATTTAAAAAGCTTTTAATTAAAAGTAAATGTAACTGGAAAATTCAAATCCTGAGAAAACACAATGAGATATTCAAAATCAAAATAAACAAGACATTGTATATTTGTACCCTATCTGTGTCAACTGGACTCGTATATTGTATAAAATCCTCCGTTTATATTGTATAAAATCCTCAGTTTGATTTGTATAAAATCGTCCCATCTTTTCTTCTTGATTGCTCACAGTTGTTGTTCACAGTTCTGCTGTCATGGATCCCACCAGCATTAGCACCTCATTATGAATCCTACCGTCCCGCACACAACACACTGCCCTCCTCTAGCCCAGACCTAGGGGCACTGGAGGGGGGGGGGGGGGGGGGGGGGGGGGGGGGTGGGGGGGGGGTCAGTCTTTCAGCACCCACTGGGTGTCACTGGCCAGCCGGTAGTTGGCCTTGCGGTAGTCCTGCGGGTGCACGTTCCTGCACCTCCACACCTCCTCGTAGAGGCTGCGGGTGACGGCCGGGATGGGGGCGAACCCCCCGTCCCGGGCCAGGTCCTGGCAGTACCCCCACTGCTCCTTCTGGATCCGCAGGAGGTGCTTGCTGGGCACCCCCAGGCGCCGCTGGGCCTCCATGTGCTCCCGCACCTCCTCCTCCATCTGGGGGCCCGACGGCAGCGGGGCGGCCCCCTCCAGGACCCGCAGGGCGAACTGGACCTGGAGGGGGGAGGGGAGGGGAGGGGAGGGGAGGGGGGGGGGGTCAGGTGAGGGACTGCAGACGGACGACCTCTAACACAGGGGGATCCCCCGCCTTCTCAGGGCCGTGACCCCCGTGTGGAAGTCTGGACGAGTTGGCGACGACATCAACCCCTGACCCGTCGAACCTTTCAAACGAGTATTATTTAAACAAAACGTGTTCCGTACATATCTAAGTTTCATTCGTTTAAACCGCCTGTGATCAGATACATAAAGGGTGTGCGCAACGACTGCTCGCGCCACAATCTCGGCCTTTAAAATCGCCCCAACACGCGTGGGGGACCCCCGTGTCCCCGCGCGCAGCTCACCTGGCAGTGGAAGTGGGGGAAGGGCAGGATGAGCTTGCAGACGCCGATGATGAAGAGCGAGGGGAAGGCCGGGGGCATGAGGAAGCGATACAGGGGGCTCACCAGCTCCCGCCGGACCTCCAGGCCCAGCGCCGGCCCCCGCAGGTAGGGGAAGGTGTAGTTGTAGCCGGTGCAGAGCAGCAGCACCTGGGCCCTGGTGCCGGAGCCGTCCTGAAGGCAAGAACATCTTAGACCGTGAGTTTGGGCGACTAGGAGGAGCGGCTATCGGCTGCCTCTGGGTGGTTTTGTGTTGGATGCATTGTTACTTCAAGCTAGACATTTTGTTTGATTACACGTATTCTAATACCCTTTATTGAAACGTGCATGGAAAAGCATCGATGGACAGCAGGGGAGTGTTTCGGTTAGGTCAGTGTGTTGGACTCCCAGGCAAAAGGTGTGAGTTCTTCTGAAGCCGATCTCCTTCTTCACTGTCTCACCCCTACCTGCTCCTTAATGACCTTTCTGTTTTCACTGTCTCACCCCTACCTGCTCCTTAATGACCTTTCTCGGTTTTCAGTGTCTAATCCCTACCTGCTCTTAAATGACTTTCCTCTGTCTTCACTGTCAAAACCCCTAGCTTCTCCTTCATGACCCGTCAGTCTTCACTGTCTAACCCCTACGTGATCCTAAATAATGTTCCTTCAGTCACCGTTAGTCACGGTTGATAAAAGTACCTGCTTCACAACAGTTAATAGTTCATCAGAATGAATCAGGATAAATGTCTGGTAACCTGGAAAGAAAAGGTTCCGTCTTCGTTGACCCTGGTGAGGGGGGGGGCCTGTCGAAGCCCAGGGGGCAGGGGGAAGGTAAACGGCGGTTTCCCGTGACTCAGAACCACCTGGAGAGAGAAGGGGACACAGCACAGACATATTAAAACTCTGGTTGCAGCGCATGTTTACATTGATAACTTGAAGCCAATAGAGAGAGTGCGAGTGGGATGTGAAACAAGGAGGCTATTCTTTGTTTTGCCTGTTTCTAAATATAGACTGTTGACTATGCTTTTAAAAAAGGAACACTGCATATGGTTTTCTAGTGCTTCTTGTGTTGACACAGTGGGTACACAGAGTTGGATTTACAATGGGTTTCACCAGGCACTCGGCCCACAAGTGTAAGGTATTGATTCAAAGCGAAGCGAAGGCACCGGGCAGGATGAATAAAGAATATCTGGGCCATGCTTTTACAACTTGACAACCATTCTGTTCATTAAAATGCTGCCTTCTTTCTTACAAACCCCTTACGTACGGTTCAGATACAGGTACCATTCGGATACAGTTCTGAGATACAGATACCGAAGGAAATGATTTGTTACATTTACTCAGCTCAAGCCAGGTACATTAAGTTATAAGAATAGAATAAACTAATCCAGCACTATAAAAGAAAAAAAGGCAGCATGAATAAAAAAATAAAAAATAAAAAAAAAAATCACACCAACCATGCATTAAAACAGCAAAACGTAATAAAATACTCAGTATATATTTAACTGAATTTAAGTAAAGTAAATGTCTAAAGTGAATTCTCAGGTATATCGGCATATCACTCATGTCTCCCCAAAATGACAGAACTGAGTTCAGATTGACTCCCTCCCTTCCGGTAGTGAGAGGAGTTAAAGAGCAGAACTGCCACAGGAATGAAGGGGTTACCTGTGGCACTCCGTGGACCCCCCCACAGCCACGAGGCTGGGGCTGAACGCTACGTCTCTGTTCAGACCTTCCTCTGTTGAGCACCCGCTCAAAATGTGCGGAGAGTCTTTGTCAAGGACAGAGAGGCGTAGGTAAATCTAGTCATGGTTTTGGGCTAATGTGAGGACAGAGTTTGGTACCTGCGCGTTGGCCCCGGCCAGCTCCATGGAGATGTCCAGACCAGATGCTCCGGCTCCCAGAACCACTACAGACTGACCCGAGTACGGCTCTGGAACCCTGTAGGAGTGGCTGTGCATCACTGTGCCTACAGCCAGAGAGCGCCAGAGAGAGCACTGAAGTGAATAAGTGAACACATTTTTCATGCATATGGAATAAGGCTACGGAGACTAAATTTCCACACTCTTCATTTCTTACTTTGGTCGGATACATGTTCCAATCTTGTGCAATTCTTTTTTCGTTTTTTATGTTGTATTATATTTTCTTCAAACTATTCATGATATCTTTTCGACTTGGCAGGGACCATAGTTGCACTGTTGTGCATACAAGTGGCTAATTATCCAGAGATTATACTGGGGATTAGTGCAGGGAGGGACAGAATCCATTTTGTGTGTGTGTGTGAGAATGTAGATGATTCACCTTTAAAGTGTTCCATTCCCGGGATGTCTGGAAGGCAAGGGTCTGAATAGTGCCTTGACGCAATGACAAGAAAAGAACAAAGCAGACAAGCATTAACCGTTTGGCTTTTGTAGGTCAGAGTTCACTACACTTTCATAACACTGTAACCGAGGCATTATCTTACCCACTGCACACAAAAACTGAGTCAAAGCGTTCCATTTTCTGGGATCCTTCCTTATCCGATGACTTCACCTCCCACACAGTCTTAGGCTCCGCCCCCTCCGTCTCCAAGCTGATGGGCTTCACCTCGTCCACCACGGTGCTAAACTGACAAACGGTGGGAAGAATTAGTTCAGAAAGGTTCGAAAGGGTCAGTTAAGATGTACCATTACACTGATAACCGTTTAGGGTGAAAGGGTTCAATTTTCGTTAGTATCCATACATTCATAACCAAGTATCAATGTACAGGTAAAAGATGAAATACAGGTTCATGTATCGCTAAAGAAAGCACCAGCAATGGATTGCAATGGTTTACCCTGTAGTGCTGTATTGCTAAACCATCGAGAACCTTGGGAATACTGCTTTAAACTAGTTTCCCAAAATGATTGGAAAAGGTCTTGATAGGTTGGTTGACGTTAGGTGATGGCGTGGGAGGGGGTCGTTAGCGTTGGACGGAGAGCCCTACCTGGATGTGAGGTGTGACCTGGTGGCTCTGGGAGTAGCGCTCCAAGTACCGCTGCACTTCCTGGTGGGGGAGGAAGCTGGGGAGCTGCTCGTCGAAGGGGAAGTCTGGGAACATCATGACCTCTTTGGGAAGGTTCGTCCTGACGGAGAGACGCAATAAAAATCTAATCGTACCTCCATGGATGAGAGCGAATGTACGGTCAGATTCTCCATTATGACCTTTTAATTGAATAATATAATTGAAAGGGTAAACTGATGAAATGTAATCCTAAAAAAAGTAACAAAAAAAAGTATCAAAGTATTTGTTTTCAGATCAACCATTTTAATAACATTACAGAGATCCGGAGTAACAACACTCACCTGAGGTTCTTGTACATACTGCTGGGGATGGGATGTCCGTTGCCGTAGCAACCGACCCTTTCCTCGTAGCACCAGGTTCCGCCCACGTTCTCCGTGAGTTCGTAGACCACCGGCGGGTCGTAGAGCGCCGGGCGGGCCAGGATGTGTCGCGCCGCGCACAGACCGGCGGCCCCGGCACCCACCACGGCCACCCGCAACTTGGACATCCCGACTGAGAGCAGAGATGGAGGCATGCGGGCAGAAGCAATGTTCAGCCTTTACATTAATTACTCAGAATCATAGGCCTATCAACCTATCAGTTTTAGTTGGAAACAAAATGCATTCATTATGAAACGATATTATTTATGAATATACTCTACAACGCACAGTTCACCACAAGCCTGCGTTTACTTTTCTAGAAGGAAAACTAGCGAGGTACCTGAATAGACGTCAGAGTTGTCACCCGTTTCAAGTTCAGAGGACATAGTTTAACGGGAGCTGGTGCATTTGTGCGTGTGCATGAGGACTTCAGCACTGTGTTACATGATGTACTCACTACTCACCCACCCAGCTGCAGGGGTAGAGGGGGGAGTATCTGCCTAGTAGTTTGACCCTTGACCTAACCTCGCCTACAACAAAGACGCATTGCTAAACGGTTTGCAACTTTATCCATTGGATGACAATAAGGGTTCGTAGTATTTAGCGAATATTTGTCAAGTTTTTTTTAAACGTGTGCTACTTTAAACCACTGAGCAGTGCACATGTTCTTTGTTGTGAATCCGCTCATGTTGATGCTAGTCTGAAATCGCGTGTGGAGGAACTGTGGAACATCTCTTTTGCAAGAATCCTACCACCGTACTGCTTTGTTTCTATACCCAAATGTGTACTGACGTATACTCCAATGCAGAGCAAATTAAATAAGTTCACATAGTTGTTCTGTGTCACAGCAGGCTACTCTGAATCGGCTATAGGTATCACAATGCTAGTAGTAGCAGTCCCACTTCCTACTATATAACACGTGATGACAGAAGAGCGACACACGCCCCAGTGAGAGCGTATCGAGACATGAAATCAAGCAAAAAGTGCACATCGCGACTTTGTCACATTCTGATCCCATGATTCGAAATGACCCATCTACTCACGCATCTTATGGGAATCTCAGGCATGGACGATAGGCTCCGAAACAACCTTTAAAGAGCCGTATTGTGTCGGTTTTGTCCACGGGACTGCTGCGGTCACCCATCAGAATTTCTATGCCATGGCCTTTGGGTAGCGGGTTTCAATCTGTTGTGTCCGTTATGCCGCGGGGGATTGCTGACATAAGCGCTTTACGATCAGACCATCAGGGGGAGCAGCATATTACATACATGCATGCTTGCAAACGTGTTAAACCCCCCAGCTATATCAGTAATTTCACTGGAAAACAATATTTATATATATTATATTACTCTTTACAGCAATACTTTTATGAATTGCTGTAAGTACATTAACACATCAATAGTTTTCCATCACTATATATTTCTGAACTTTACAAACCTAAAATTATCGTTTGTTTGCTATGTCCATAGAAATTACATCATCACAAATGTAAAGAGAAATTCTAATTTTTATTAAAAGTTATAGCACCGATCTAGAAAAAAATAAAGAAACTCAAGTCATCCATATTTTACTTTCAAACATACTAACACACTTATGTTTATTTACATCGTTAATGAACAATTAACCTCTCGTCCGTGCTTCTCTGGAACTCAGATCAAGATTTCCCCAAAAGGGATTTCTCTCTCAAGTACATGAAGGTTTCATCATCTCTGCATTCTTCCAACACTGAACCAAAACAAGAGTGACACAAATGTGATGCACGCATGGTTAAACCCATGTGATTTAACTGAATGCAAGCACATTTTCCAAATCTTTACATATGTACATAATGTGTCCCTTCTCGGCTACTTCAGTTGATGGAGAGTAGGCAGCTGTATACAAAAAGCACTATTACCCCTTACTGCCATGGTAACCTTCACACCCTCACACCTTGCACACATGTCAACACACAGAACCACGTGTGATGTCGCCCAAACACACATAATCCATAAACACCATCTATGGGCCAATAACAGCCATCTTCGGCATTCAGATTCCACCCCCCAGCTAGCATTTAGAACCCAGACGGCCCCTAGGTGTGTACAGCCCATGCGCCCCCCCCCCTGCCCCAGATCACTTGGCGGCCGCGTTGCCGTGCGCTGGCGGTTGCTGCTGCTGCTGCGTGGGCTGCTGCTCGGCCAGGGCCTGCTGCAGACGCGTGCGCTTCCTGGAGTAATGCTGCCAGTGCAGCAGCTGCTGCTCGTCGATGAACTTGGCACACTGGGCGTTCACCAGCTCCTTGCGGAAGTGCTCGTACTGCAGCAGCTCCAGCATGTGCAGGCAGTGGGGATACCTGGACGGGCAGGGGGAAGAGACGGGGCGGGAGGAGGAGGTTGGTTGTCATCAGGGACTAGTAGGAATTATGAGAATATCACAACTTGTTTTTTCTTTATTTCTTTTGTACTTTTCTGTGAAATACCATATGTTCACTTAACGTGGAACCATAAAACTAGGAGGAAATATTTTGCGGAAACACTAACGTCATTTATCTGAATCTGGGCAATTGGGAAGATAATTCCTATTCTTCTCACAGCACCTATTCTTCGCTTTTTTTTTTATCTTCTTTAGAAAGCCTTGATAAAGAAATGTATATTCCTACTTGAGGAACTTTGCATAGTCCGGCTCTTTCCAGTACAGCAGGTACTTCAGGTAGTTGACGAAAGGTTTCTCCCGCAGGTATCCCCGCTGGGCAAGAACTGTGGGGAAATGTTATTCAGCAAACAGTCCACTCTTTAAGATATTAAAGGATGTGTGTTTCTGTGTGTAATCACTCACAGTTGAGATAGTTGGGATTAGCCAGACACTGGATGAACTCCAGCTCCGACTGGAAGCGGTTCCTGGACTGTTCCTCTGCTCGCCGACACACATGAACATGAACATCATTTACACACCGAAGATACTATTGTCATTGTCTATTGTTATTGTTGTTTATTCGTTTAGGATAAAAAAAAACATGTTAATGCAACGAAAGCCCCCAAGATAAAATACTATTAAGCCATTATTTGGCTAAATAGAACGTGAAATATGAAATATTGGTAACAGGAACGACTCGAACAGTTGTATCAGTTCATCAGTCGCTAATCAATAGAAAGAAAATAAATGGCACAAACCTGTCTCCATAACGCCTGCCATGGGCA
>NC_079418.1:27990809-27993309 GCF_026213295.1 Gadus chalcogrammus | reverse complement strand
CATTTACATCCTCTCCATCATCCAACATATGTTTTACTTTGTAACTGTTTCTACTTCCAGGCGCGGAGTGATATGCAAACTTTCACAAAATGATCGGGCGTCATAGCAGTTATGTATACGCTCATTATACAACAGTTGGGAACCAATCAGATCGCTGGATTTAGGTCCCCCGTTGTATAATTACATATATATTGATGAAAAATAATATATATGAGTTCTTACATATATTTGACTACGTTAATATTGTAATATTAATATCAATATATAATGTACAGCATGTGTCTACTCATGTTATGTTTGCTTAAAAAGGGCACATGCATGCGTTGGTCTGAATTAGAGAGACTGACGGACAGATGCGAGAGAGAGTCAGAGTGAGAGCGAGAGCGAGAGAGAGTCAGAGTGAGAGTGAGCGTGAGAGTGAGAGAGAGAGTGTGTGCTATGTGCGTACCTGGGTCAGCCCTGCTCCAGAAGCACAGGAAGTGAGGAGGCTCGGACGGCAGAACAAACAGCAGGACAGCAACAAACAATGCCGCAGTCGCATCGGTCACAAACCTAGAAAGAGAGGCAGAGAGACATTCATTAAACACCTAGAGAGAGAGAGCGGCAGAGAGACATTCATTGAACACCTAGAGAGCGAGAGCGGCAGAGAGACATTCATTAATCACCTAGAGAGAGAGAGGCAGAGAGACATGCATTAAATACCTAGAGAGAGAGAGAGGCAGAGAGACATGCATTGAACACCTAGAGAGAGAGAGGAGGAGACATTCATTGGAAACCTAGAGAGAGAGAAAATTGGGGACACCGCAAAAAACCTCAAAGAGCTGTATTCTAAACATACATCTGAGAAGTAACGTATCTATTTATACAAGCAGCTGATCAACTCTAATCGTAGCATATACTGAAATCACTGACATGTTAGTGTGCTTGTTGTACTTGTTGTTGTTGTTGTCCTTGCTCTGAAGGAAACACTGGGAGATTATTGTAGGAGTGTGCTGCTTCTTTAATCATTAAAGGAAATCAGACTGGCACGTGTGGAACCCCACATATAACAACAAAGGAGCACAACTCCTCCTGCTCCGAGCAGGGCCGTACAAATACATCGTGTGAGGTAGCAAATTAAGAAAACCCCCCAACAGCAAGAATTCCCGTTGATAATGAGGACCGATTTGGTTTTATCTGGTATATTTCAAATAATGCTTATACAATCAACCGCAACCATATTTACAATAGCAACAATAAAGAAATTATAAAATGTTACAAATATATATTACATATTGCATATCGTTTTGTTAGGGAAACTATAGCCGCAAAGAGCAAAGGGGCAAAGGGGCAGTGGGCCACCGTGGTGACCCCACTGTGTACGCGCCTGGACCCTGGTCAACCCTCCCTCTGTAGCCACACTGAAACACGCACCTCTGACCATACAACTACCTCTGTTCTCCTCGGAGGAGGAGGAGATCAGAGCTAGTTGTCTGGTTGGAGATGCGCGTTTCAGTTTTTGTTCGAGCTGGTCGGTCTGGTTCTTCCCCGGTCCCCGGGTTCTTTAATCATCAACCCCACATGCCAGCCCACACACCACCGCCCAGACATCGACAATTCAGCAAATTTTGATATAAAATCATGTATTGTGAAAATGGGTCATTTGCAAACCGAACTTTTCGTATAATGTGACCTTTTTACTTTGAACTACATTACCCCATGAATCCAGGATTATAGACTAAGAACAAAATGTTCTCCTCTAATGATTTCATCTCATCCATGTGTGTGTGTTTGCATGTCTGTGTGTTTGTGTGTGTTTACAGGTTTGTGTACGTGTGTGTGTTTTCCTTGCCAATAGAACACTCCTTGTAGAAGAGAGTAGAAATAAAATGCATTCAGACATGACTTTGCATAATTTAGCCCAAGTCTGCTTCCGTAGGAACAACTTGTGTGATTGGCTAATCACACAAGAGAGAAGTGAGGAAGAGAGAATCCTCCCCTGTTGTTCATTAAAAAATATAGTTATGCTTGTTGATGTTGCTGGTTGTTGTGTTTACAAAAGCAGAGGTATATGGTATCTTGAAATGGTATAATCAATATAAAAAAATCTAAATGGGATTAAGTGATAGTTGGGAAACTTCAAATTAAAAAAATTGTGGAAATGTCGTCAGAGAGCAGAACACTCAACAGGTTCCATGATAATAGGCACAATTCCCCAAACTTGGCAGGGTTACACCTGACATCACTTCATTATACGGTTCTCTCATTCAAATCATAGAGCTCCAGAGATTCTGATCTTTTAAACTGTTTATTGATGGTAGCTGGAAGACATAGCGTGTTAAGGTTCCTTTGAATCATCTCGTAGGTGGCGTCCAGGTTTTCATAACCTCTATGCAAACGAGAAACCGGTTGAGATGGCGGCTTGAACGCGCACTATGTCCCTTGATCACTGATTTAGGGAGAGGGAATTATTCTACTAGGTGACACTTGGTAGTTTAAATATTAATTTATACCACTACAA
>NC_079418.1:27970809-27983309 GCF_026213295.1 Gadus chalcogrammus | reverse complement strand
GATATTATATCACTAAAAAACATCGATTTTAGCGATTGAATCTTCTTTCTCACCTCACAATTTGGAAACAGTCCTGCTCAAATTTACTTAAGTGATTTAAAGATAAGAAACTCTTCCAACACACAAAAAGTAGAAAAACCCAAACATCTGTATAAACTCATATAAAAACATCTGCCTTACACATTTTAGCAAACATGATCAATAATTACAATGGAACTATTTATCGACTAAAATCTCTCTGCGTGTCTCCCTCTCTCTGACGGGGCATGATGCACCAGAGGTGGGCGCAGTGGACGATCCTTACCGGAGTCCGGACCACCACAAGCAGCGGGAGCAGCAGGAAGGGTGTGCACCACAGCACTACCACGCTCCTCATCTGCCAGCCGGCGCGCAGAGAGGACAGCATCTTGAGCCGCAGAGACAGAACCGACATGACGGCCTAACCGGCCAAACACCGGCCCACTTGCGCCCGATTCCGAAAAAAACAAAAAACTACCTAGGAGGCCTTGCGGATTAGCGCTCCAACCACCGCGGGAAACGGGCAGGCAATGAATTAAGAAGAGCTGGATCAGCCTTCCTTCAACGGGACAAGGTGGGACGAACTTCTGGTTCCGTCAATCCCCACTCCTACTTTTTATACTCTCGATGACAAGGAACGTGTTTCCAAATGCTCCCATCTCATCATCACCAGGCGAGGAAGGCGATGTCACACGTGCGTTTTAAATAGCGGACCTCTCGTTGTGTTCTGCGCTGTGGACATCTGCAGCGCTTCTTCTGAGAAGACAAGTGTGCGTGCGCAGCCCTGGCGATAATCGAGAAGCCATTCAAAGTCGGCGACCGGCCCTCGGCCTCAAATATTAACTTTTTGTCCGTCACGTCACGTCACCATGTTCCCCTTCGAGGTGGTTTATCTAATCTCTTACCACAAACAGAGGAAATGATTTCCACTTTTTTGCAAGAGCATCTACCGCTGTTTGTCTTTTACCCGACCACATCGTTCTCTGCTGTTTAACTAACCCCCCGGGCGCGAGGCTAAAAGAAACGCGGTGCAAAGCAAAACCCCTGAGGTGCGAGGCACAAGGCCCTGTGGCGCGAGGCTAAAGGCCCTGTGGCGCGAGGCTAAAGGCCGTGATGTACGAGGCCTAAAGCGGATGGATTTCACATTTAAAGTAGCAACCACTGTTATTTTGGTGACTTATTCAAGTCAGACATAGAAAGTAAGTCCATAGTTAGGTTTACATAAGCATTGTTTCACATTTCCCCTCTTCTGGTCTTTTCCGGCTGCATCACCCCCCCCCCCCCTGAGACCCTCTGTCCCTCGTTCTCCAGGGGTCTTTTGTTGTTTTCTTCACGGTTCTATCTCTGCATCCATTCATCTTCCAACACCCGCTAGTAGGTGTCTTAAGAGATTGGGGGGAAGAGAGAGAAAGAGAAGGGGAAGAGAGATAGAGAGAGAGAGACGTTCTTCTTGATTCAACTCTCAAGTCTTCCTCTCCACCCTCACACAATGTGTGTCTCGCTCTCTCTCTCTCCGTCTGTCTCTCAGCATCCCTCCCTCTCTCTCTCCCTCCCTCTCTCTCTCTCTCCCTCTCTCCTTCTCTCTCTCTCTCTCTCTCTCTCTCTCTCTCTCTCTCTCTCTCTCTCTCTCTCTCTCTCTCTCTCTCTCTCTCTCTCTATATATATATATATATATATATATATATATATATCTCTAAGTTTGTAAGAATGTAGCCTACCACATTGTAGGCACACATTGATTCAATACATCAGGATGCAAAGTTAATCGTGACTCCCATCTTGAGGCGATAGATTGTATTGCAATATTTAAATAAGGCGAAGGCAAGTGGTAAACTTGACCATCAATTCCACCTTGTGGCAATTGCGTAAAGTGCATTATCAAACAGCGCTGAATAGACCCGCAATGCCATAGGTAGTTCTAGTGTGGTTTCAAAATTTCCGCCTGATCAGCACTATTTAACACCGTTTATGGATCCCTCTAACACGTGGTCATCCTGGTGAGAACGATCTTGAGCAAGGCACTATATATAGTAAATGAACAGCAAATGAAAATATATATATCTATACATATCGTGTGTGTGTGTGTGTGTGTGTGTGTGTGTGTGTGTGTGTGTGTGTGTGTGTGTGTGTGTGTGTGTGTGTGTGTGTGTGTGTGTGTGTGTGTGTGTGTGTGTGTGTGTGTGTGTGTGTGTGAGAGAGAGAGACTGAATGAGAACATTAAGTGACTTATTGGGTCAGAGTGTGTTTATGTCTGTGTCTGTATGTATATGTGCGTGTGTGTGTGTGTGTGTGTTTATGTGTGTGTCTGTATATGTGTGTCTGTATGTATATGTGTGTGTGTGTGTGTGTGTGTGTGTGTGTGTGTGTGTGTGTGTGTGTGTGTGTGTGTGTGTGTGTGTGTGTGTGTGTGTGTGTGTGTGTGTGTGTGTTGCCAAGGTCCCACGTGGGCGTTTGGGTCCTTGTTGGTTCAAGCTACAAAATGACGCCCCCTCAATGCCCTGTTTTCACCTGTTTTGCACCGGTTTTAAAATGGGCATTCAATTAAAACTTGCAATACGTCAGAAAAAAATGTCATGAAAAAAATAATAGATAATAATTCATAAGCTCAGTGAGAAATATATATTGTGGGCAATGTTGATTAATTTGGTAATCAAAAATACGATTGAACTATTGTGAAAGACATTAAGTAACAGCAGGAAAAATCTAATAATATCCCACTTGAAATTATTTAAAAAAAATTACCCATGCAAATCATGTTAACATATTCAATTTTTTTGTGGTGGTAATTTTGAAACATAATTGTTTTTGCATGTATTTGTAGCCTACGTGTTCATAAAGTTAAAAGTTATAGTGTTATTACACTGTTATTACACTCATCTGTATTCATCCATATTTACCCTAATTATAGTTGTTGTTATAGTAGTATGAATTATTGAGCAGTTATTAGCAGAAAATCAACAGCCAAGGACAGTGAGCTTTATGATTTGGGTGAAGAAAGAGGCATGATTCTTACAGTGGTTAATCATTAATGGATCAATACACAGAATCATAGATTCTTAGTACAGGACCCCAGTTTTGAGCGGGGGAACATTGATTGTGTCTCCTTCTCACTCATTTCCTCCTCCATTTGATCAACTATTCTCTTATCACCTGCATCCCAGCCGGGTGAGTTGTGATAATCTTTGTTAATGTATTTTGTTCAGGCTCTCTGTGTAGGGGCCATCAGGACAACCCCTAGATCCACCTCGCTAAATTAAGTGCCATGGATATGCTTTTAGTTTTAGGTGTTAGCTTCCATTGGGTTTACAGCTTTTCAGATTGTCATTGAAACGCTCATCATTTCAACAAATGAAGAGCTGTTGCTGTTAAGATGTGGTGACATTCAACCGAATTTAAGTTGATGCTATATGCCATATTTGTTCATTTTACTTTGCAAATAGCTAACCAAACATAGTCCAGCGATGTAAATAACACAATCTGAATTTAAGAAACGGAACTGATAATCTTTGTTCTTATAGCAAACACCAGTGTTCGCAATTGCCTTGATCTTCAGTTACTGGTTTGAACCTGATTAGGAAGAATAGCAAGGTTCCAATCCCATTCCAATCCTCGACTGCCACAGTTACGTTTGTCATAAGCTAGCAAAGCAGCTAAAGTGGTCACCAGATCTTTTTTGCAACTTTGAGACATCAGATTTTTGTAACATGAAGTCAGCGATTCTTTAACTATGTCAAAAGGGTCGCTAAAGAAGCCAAAACCAATTGGCTACTTATACAAAGGTTCTTCTAGGTATGAATTACAGGGTTTGCCATGTATAACAAACATGAATGGCTATAAAGTCTGCAAAGTATCTGATTGGCCGAGATCATCAAAATTATACCTCGCCTTTTTCAAAGCTGCTCAGTCCTCCCAATTGCATACAAGCTTGCTCCCTTTTGCTCAACAACTATTACTGCTGCCTGTTTCTGCAATGCTCTAGTCAACAAGCATTAGATGAGTGAATCAGTGAATAGGACCAGTGCCAGTGCGATCTGGAACTGAAATGGCTGCGTTGCCATTACCCATCTGGAAATCAGACCACTTTAAGCTGTCTTGGTGTCAAGCCATTACAGACTTTGATGGTTTCCGAGCTAAAGTCTCCAGGGGCCACTTCACCTCTAGATCCAGCTCCCTGGCTCTTTGTGGCCCCAGATTGTGGCTGATGACTACGACAGGTTTCAGGTTGGCCCCTGGACTTTGGAGCTGCAATACTCCAGAGACAACCTTGACTGTGAAGGCCTTGGATGTTTACCTTCCTTACATAGGAGAGGCTTTAGGTTGAGGGAAGCCTACTTATGTTTTGCGTCCCTTTACTGGTTACGACTGCTCTTAGCTACTGGTACGTCAAAGGAGTTACCTTCTTGGGTATGGGGCCGGTTTCACTCCATCATGATGATGCATCTTGGCCGGAATATTTGCTTCTCTGTTGTTATATTGGAAGAGCTTTAGGACGCTGATATGCGGGGTATTACATTATTACGATAATGAGCTAACACAGAGGAGTACACTTTTCAATTACATGCTCAATTACATTACAATGCTGACATGCTAGTATGCTATCGTACAAAACATACGCATACTTGTGCGCTTGTCCATTAGCATGCCAACATGTTAATTCCAACACTATGCTAGCACGCTAACAAACAATTTTATTTGCATGCTAACCTGCTAAAGCTAGCATGTTGCTATGGTAATCTGCATGGTATATATGGAGTACATGGTTGTCCACTAATGGGTATGCACAATAATCTTACTTAACAAGCACAAGCAGTAACCTGGGCTGCTTGGGGCTGGTTCAGCCAAAATCTGACCCTATTCTTTCGCTATACTCTCCCCCTACATAGCTAAATTACTGTCCATTTGTCAAAGTATGCCAAACATTTGGACGTTGGTTCTGGTTCGGTGTTGAGACCGTAAAAACGGTGGAAGCAGAAGAATATCATAAAAAATAAGTCGGTTTACAATGGTGTGCTTGCCCTGCCACCACACGGATAAACAAACCAACAACCTTTGTTCTTCTGACAAACATAGCCGTATTGAAACGAGGGATGAACCCTGACATCACTCCATTCTGCACAGACCGACTGACTGAGCCCTGATTGGTTGTTTCATTATTTTGAAAACATGAATTATTGCCTGAGGAAGCAGGGGAATATGTTAAGGTAGGATTTTGATTTTCACAGCCGATGCAGCTGTGAGGATGATTAGTTAAAAGAGTTATAAAACAAGTAAATACACAATATTATATAATAAAGAAGCAATAGTAATATTGGGAAGAAGGGATTGCAATGCATCTGGCAGGGCCAATAATAATATCATTTATGTTAATGTTTATTACATTAATGTACATGATGTTAAAAATGTTATCATGTATATCACATTAACAAACATGATATTAGTAACATGTGTGTATCATTTATGTAACTGTAATAAACATCTAACAGGGAATATGTGCTTCTGCTTTGTGCTCCAGGTGTCATGGAGATGAGGCTGTTCCTGCCTATTCTCCTGCTGCTAGGAGCCTGTCAACGGGGACTCAGTGTAGGAACACACCCTGGCTAGACTTTCTCTCTCACGGGAGCAAAGCCTTTTTTTTCTCTCTCTCTTCATCCCTATCTGTCTCTCTATCTCTCTCCCTATTCTTTATCCACTCGTTATTCTTACTTTTCTCAGTCGCTCTCCCTCTTCATTCCTCTCTTACTCTTTCTCTCTTTATCTTTCCCTTTTTGTATCCCTGTTTCTTTCTCGCTGCCTCTGTCTTTAACCCCTTTCTGTCTCTACATCTCTTCCTCTCTCTGTATCTGTCTGTGGTCCTGTATCGCCTTCTTTATCCCCTTCTCTCTCAATCTCGTTCTCTAGCGCTCTCTCTGTCTATCCGTCTACATCGGCCATTATCACTTTCTCTCTTTCCGTCTTTTCCGATCTCTCCCTCCCTTTCACTCTGTCTACATATCTCTTAATCTCTTTCTTTCTTCATGCATCAATGTACCTCTATATGGTTTCTTGTACCAAAAAATAACTTCATGATTCTCATCGAAACGCAATGCAAAGAATCTCTTTCCCCTTCGTCTTCTCCTGCAGGATCCCAGTGTGGCCCCAGAAGCCTCTGAAGCCGTTCCCCTCCAAGCTGCAGGCCAACAGTACGTGGAGGAGGTGGCGCAGGCCTGTGGAAACCTCCAGATGTTTGACAGCGTGACACTCGGGCCACTAGGGGGCAGCATAGAACGGCTAGGCCTTCAGCTCCTGGAACAGCTGCCTGTTGGCCCTCAACAGCCCAATGTCCTCATATCCCCCTTCAGCCTCTCTCTGGCCCTTGCACAGCTGGCTCTAGGTTTACCTGCAGCTTTATTTTACTTTTTACACCACTCTGTTCTGTCCTGCTGGCTGGTTGGCGCTGTTTATTCTAGCTCTCCTTCCGGTTCTGTCGATTGTACCCTGCACTGAAACGTGTTGCCATGCCATGTACACCTGTACCTTACAAAATCATCTCTGGCAGGTGCACGGACCGAGACGGAACGACTGCTGCTGAGTAGTCTCCATGGAAGCAACATGAGCTGTTACCACCACACCATGGGGGGTCTTCTGCAACACCTGAGCAACAGCTCCCTGCGGGTGGCCACACGGTTGTACCTGCGCCAAGGTGTGTGTCTGGGTTGTTAGGAACATGAATTTCATTTGCCTGATTGCATAACTGCCTAAGTCATATTTTAAGATTCATCTTGTATTTAGCGTCAAAAATGCCTAATTCATATATGACTAAAGCAGATAGTGATTATGGAATGTAAAAAGCACTCTGATTAGCTAGGATATAGCCAATAAGGCACAGTGAATCAGCAGCATTAGGAGAATGGAGTTAGGTAAGAAAATGTGTCCAAAATATGACATTAAACAAAAAATATGACAATATGTGGCTATAGAGTTCTTCTTCACAGCATTCCTCTTTCCCTCTGTGTCTTCTTCAGGGTATGATGTGAATTTGTCCTTCCTTGAGAAGTCCATGGCCAGGTACGCAACCATATATTAATATCAATGGCATTTTAGAGATACCTTTCTCCAAAATGAAATACCTTCAGGCTCGGAATCAAACCCAGATGACAAACATAGACATTGAAACTATGATGAACTACTTACCAAATACAAATACTTTTTAATGATGAATCTTTGTTTTCTTTGTTCCACCATTTGGTCGGTTGAATCAAAAAGGGGACAGCTCTGAATCAATTTCAAATGTTCTCGTGTGTCCATCAGGTATCGAACAAGCCCGGCTCCTCTGCTCTCTGTGGAGGACGTCAACCAATGGGTGAAGAACGCTACCAATGGAAACATCGTGAACTTAATGGAAAGCATTCCTAACGATGTAGTGCTCATGCTCATCAACGCTGTGCATTTCAAAGGTAGTGCACCTTCTGGAACAGTCTGATGGCATGCAGATTTAGTCTGTGATGCGGGCGTAGCAATAAGCCATGAGTAACCTGAGTTTGGGCACTGAGCTGCTGGTTCCCAAGTTCTTGGTTTTGAGGTCTGTGTCACTTGTCCGCATAGCCCAGTCACTCCTCTGGTGTGATCTATTGGCCTTCAGATGGACAGCTCTTCATTTCACTATCGAATGTGATGAAAATCGATATTATTTATAATGTAAATTGTTAAATATTCCCAACATAGACGGCTCTGCTTTAATTTGAAACCCCATCGCATAGAGGCTAGAGATTTTGATTTCTGCAGCAGCATGCACCATTTTCCTTCCCCTACACGGTTGTTCGCTCATTTAGGTATCATCGCATCCTTCCTTCCTGTGCTTTGCAGATGAGTGGCAGACCCGATTTGATCCCTCGGAAACTTCCAAAGGGCTGTTCTATGTGGACGAGCAGAACTCTGTCTCGGTGGACATGATGAGGTCCCCGAGGTATCCACTACGCCTGCTGCATGACGCTGAGCTAGAGGCGACGGTACTAGCATTAACACTTCCCTCTTGCCATTCAAAGATATCTTGTATGGGACATTTTGTAGCTAGCCAGATCGACTTTAGATACTGGAAATGTTTAGACTGGGTAGCCCCACGCATTCTGCCTGCGATTTGAGATCGCCACTGCAGAAGGGTCTGGAAAAGAGCAATATATTTATTTCTGCGTCCGATAAGTTTCTGCAGGAGTCAATCACCAAGCTGGCTTTTCCCCCCGGCGCGCTATTGGCTGGTTTAACACAATGACGACAGGGAAGCGAAGGCAAGCAGCCAATCGCGTACAGAGTCATTTGAACTAGGCCCATTGATCAAGCCTCTTGTGCTGAAGAAAATGACAGCAGCTTCCCAAGACCAACGTGCAATCTACGATTGAGCTCGGTCTGGTGTAGCCAGGCTAGGAAATATTTAGACAGGGACACCGATGAAAAGATCCATCACCTGCGACAATTTCAGTTAGAAAGTGAAAGCTAGAGCAAAGGATTTGATACCTGGGGTTTTGACTCCAAAGAAACAAAGGAAGGATGCCATAGACTTTAGAAGACTTATATTTTTCCATTTCTTTCTTTTGTCCAGGTCGCCTGTTTTCCCTTCAAGGGAAACAAAAGCTTCCTGGTTGTTCAGCCAATCCAGGGAAAGGGAAACGTGTCATCGTTGCTACCCAAGCTCAACATCTCAGACTTGTACAGCCGGCTGCCTGCAGAGCACACCATGCAGGTGGCCCTGCCCAAGTTCAGACTGCAGTACCGCCAAGAGCTCCAGGAACCCCTCACCAATCTAGGTAGGACAACGTCAGGCTTCAGCCAGAATACCATGCAATACTTGGTAAGGAGAGGGGAGGGAGGGGAGCTGGGGAGTTGAGTCTGGGATACGGTAGGGAGTGGAGTGACGGCAAGGACAGCAGAGGGTGGAGTCATGGTAGGGGCTGGAGTGACTGGAGTCACAGTAGAGCTTGGAGTGAGTGGAGTCAAGGCAGAGGCAAGTGTGAGTGGAGTCGTGGTCGAGGCAGGTTTGAGTGGAAACACGGTAGAGAGCCTGGAGTGAGTGTTGTCATGGTAAAACATGGAGTGAGTGGAGTCGTGGTCGAGACACGCGTGAGTCATAGGGACGGGAGTGAGTGTTGTCACGGTCAGAGATGGGAGTGGGGGGAGTGAAGATCGAGACGGTAGTTGGTGGAGTGACGGTAGAGCCTGGACAGGACTGGAGAGAGGGTTCATCTAACGCCCTCCTCTCCCCTCCCTTCCCTTCTCTCGGGCCCTCAGGTCTTGGCTCCCTGTTCTCCGGTCCCGACCTGTCGGGCATCACGGAGGCGCCGCTGAAGGTGGGCGCCGTGCGCCACGCCAGCCAGGTGGAGCTCAGCGAGGAAGGGGCCGAGGCCTCCGCCACCACCGTCATCACCACCATGCGCTCCGTGTCCTTCTTCTCCCTCAACGGGCCCTTCTTCTTCGCCCTGGTCGACGACGTCTCCCTCGCCCCCCTCTTCATGGGCGTGGTCACCAACCCCGCCCCCGACGACGCTCCCATGCCCAACGACGAGCCGCGCGGCAACGCCTCCCATGGCGCCGAGATCGTCGCAGACACCGCCGAGGAGAAAGCTGTCGATAAGGAGCAGGGAGACGATCCGGTGGCTGCCGACGACGATCTGACGACGGACTTGGGGCCCTCGGTGGCCCCAGACTCAAACGGGTATGTGCCCCCTCCTACTGCTGAAAAGGCCGGTGAGCTGTACCTCAACGAGACACCAGGGACACCAGAGAGCCTTGGAGGGGAAAGCGGAGACAAAGGGAACAAGATTAGCCCCGACGTATCCAACGCTATCCCGACCTGAAGCTAACGTGTAGTATGTGAAGCAGTGTCATTAAAGCTACTACATCAGATCCATGAGCTGCATCCTGTAAACTTCACTGAAATGTTTATTGAGTTTGTATTTTGATCATCACATCATGACACACGCGTGCGCTCTATTCTCTGCATAGATAATGCTCATATGGAACGCGTCAGTGCAAAGGATATGAAAAAGTGTAGTTGAATAGTTGAAAGAACGATTATTATACCGCTTATGTCTTTTACTATCTTTTCATCTCACTCTGTGGTTATAAGATGTTTGTTCATCCATGGCAGGTTTTGCCAAATCTGTGTGGAGACATATGGGGAAAGTGTTTCATATTAACTTATGATGCCTATTATAAGGCATTTATATAAGTGTTTTAATAACGTGGTTGATTTAGGGGTAGCCGACACCATTTGATTCACCATGAAATTCCTGTTTGTATTAAAATAAAGTAAAATTCCACTGTTGTATGGATGCCACATGCGGTGCATTCTTCTACATCCATGGTCACTACATCGAATCACTGATTATCCCGTGTCCTGGGTCAAAGCAGTTAGAGTTGTCATTTAGTGACTGTCAGGGATGGCAGTGGACTGGAATATTTAAGGGCCAGTGAAATAATATTATTGGTTCACTGGTACAAAAAGCTACATTTTGGTTCTGCTGGCACTTTAATATTCCAGTCGTAGTATGTCTCCTAAGATACAATGCCTCATATGATACGTGATCCAACATAGTAATATGTCGATCTGGCACTGTTAGTGAATAGCATAGTAAGTAATCTAAGGTTTTCACTCACAGTTTATCAATGTTCGACTGTTGATTAGATGATTGGATGGGCTTAATACAGGCCTTCGACAGCCACAGATACAGATTTTAGCAGTTGTTTGATTGATTGCTGTCTGGATGTAGAGAGACCCTATAGCTTTAAGGTATACCCTACAATGCACACAACACATTTAGGGTGCTGCACCAAACACAACCTCAGGAGTAGATCTCAGGAATTAAGAGGGGTCAATATGCAGTTCTTCTCATCTCCTGACGGAACGGCTCGAGGATGGTGCTTCAAATCTGTGTTATTGGCAAGAGAGAGAGACTTCGCTTCGGAGGGAGCGCAATCTGTTTCAGATGGGTTTAGTGGCAAGAGAGAGGGAGTGATTTCTGATTCAGTGATATCCATTACCGTAAAAGAAGTTCAGATATTCCTTGGTCAAGTTAAACATAACTGAGTTAAACATAACTGTTTAACTGCCGTAAAAAGCTCAAAGGAAGAATAGAGAATTGAAATTGTGCGGTGATAACACCATAATTCTTGACCCTCTCTCGCCCAACCATAGCCCAGGTGCAAAACATAGCAAGGTGGCGATTCTGCTTTAACTGCTTTTTGGAGTCTCTGAGCAACCCTCCAAACTAAATCACTGGCGTGGCTGTTTGTGTTCCCATCCCCAATCGAAGGTATGATTCAATTAATAATTACATAACAGTGATAACGGTATAGGTCTACCCTTTCATTTTTATGTACATGTAAGCCATAAAGCTTGGCAACTATATAACTGGTGAATTTAAGAGGCGTTTGAACTCGGTTCATAAGGAGGTTTAGAACTTTGTCTTGCGCCCAAACCGCCGTGGGCTTGGTAAAGACGCGTCTCGTGGACAAGACAGCGCGCGTCGTTGGCAGAGCGGCCGACCTGAAGTGACGTCACATCAGGGCGGGGTCCTGGTCCTGCTGGCTGCGCGCTCCTCTCATCACTGTGGAAGTTCCGTCGACATCAGCAGACACCGTCGATCTACGCAGAAGATCCAGAGAAAGGTGAGAATTTAACGTTTAGCGAGCATACAATAGCTGTGTTTAGGCAATTCATGTGTTTCTACGTGATGCATGTGATGCATCACGTGCGATTTTATGTGGTTTTCACCTTTAAAATTTAACAAACCTTTTAATTTTTTTATATAGGCCTACGTATGTATATATTTCATAAACGGGCCTATATTCCTTTGGCAGGGTCGAAGCCAAGATATTGTTTCGGTATAATGATTCAGTATTTTTACCCTTTCTTCTTAACTATCATTTCATTTTTTCAAGGGACCCATTTCAGGGTCCATTATAAGTCCAGCGGTCCAGCGACCAACATTTATCCTGCCAGCCACATTACATAATTGTTCCAGTTTTTTGATTATTTGTATTGGTAGCCTGTTATTGTTACACTATTCTGTGCGACGTTCTTTATTTACTTTCCAGATGTAGGGCAGATTTAGAGCACCAAATGCAAATGTTTATTTTTTGCCACTCCGCTTGGCAATAACATGTTTAAATATGGATAGCATTTTGTCGAGACGAAAACCAATGTCTCTATGAGGGCGAAATAAGCCTAATACTGCCCACTGTAAAATAGCAGAACACATTGCAGTTTTCGGTCCAGCTTGAGCATCTGGTAATGAGGACTTTATTACTTAAAGATACACTTTATATTTTATTTTTCAATCTGCAAAACCTGGTATTTCTCCATTATTTTAACTGAAAAGATGCAGCCTTTTTTTGCAATGTGGCAACATCTCAGTTGTCCCACGTGGAAATTTTTTGTTTTCAAGGCAAACACTAGGGCATGATTGATGGGTGGACTGCCAAAAGTTTCATGAGTATGTGGAATTTTCCAC
>NC_079418.1:27878309-27963309 GCF_026213295.1 Gadus chalcogrammus | reverse complement strand
TTTCCCTCTGTAAGACAAGCACCGACATAACTGACAAAATATACAACTTTCTCGTTCTTCAGCACCAAGGTGGGAAAGTTTCTTTCCTTGGCCGACAGCCCAGGCATTCGCGGGATCACCGTTGGGGTTTGTTTTTGTCATGCTGTGCGTTTGGTATTTCATACCGTTTCCTGTCAGTCCGTCTCTTTCCATGGGAGGAAGGTAAGCACAATCACAGACTCCAGGCTTGATGTCCTCGCAGACATGTTATTTTGGCAGGGCCAAGCAACCATTTATGTTGTGTGTTTAGATTTAGCACGATATCACAGAGTTAAAGTATTGTTTGACATTTCTGAAAAGATGTAATTATATGAACAGTTCAGACATGTTAGCTCTCAATCTGTGTGTTTGTGTGTGTGTGTGTGTGTGTGTGTGTGTGTGTGTGTGTGTGTGTGTGTGTGTGTGTGTGTGTGTGTGTGTGTGTGTGTGTGTGTGTGTGTGTGTGTGTGTGTGAGTTCATACAACATAGTTGTATTTTGTTATCCTTAGATGAAATGATAAGATCAGTTGAGACATGTTGGCTCTTAGACTCAGTGTGCGTGCGTGTTTGTGCATGTGTGCATGCATGAGTGTGTGCGTGTATACACATTGTGAGGCAGATTCCATTGAAAAGGTCATCAACACAGGTCAACGACTGGACAACCACCCCAACAGAGCATCTCCAGAGAATACAGCACTCTGCAATCCAAGGCCCCGTCCATTACACTGAACAGGGCTTGTTATGTACGGGCTGTTTTGAGACAAAGTGTGTTATGTTAACAGTAAGCAGCCCTTAGGGAGTTTGCTATACAGTCTATTATATCCAAGGTGCTTCCTGTCAGCCATCTCCAGCCTCACCATGTGGCAAACATAAAGATATAAGCATGTTGCTTGTCACTGTCAAGTGATATTTTACAATATAATTGAACATGCAATGATTTAACACTAGAGGGAGGCACATGTTGTCAAGTTCTTGAGAGTAACTGAAAACAGAAAAAAAGAGACAATTTACATCCACAATGTATTTTGTCGAATGACGTTTATACATATTTTTTATCAAATATACACAAATTGCATATAAAAATATAGAAAAAAATGCTACTAAAATCGATACATGCCGACCATTTAAGAGCTATGGCTACGGACATAGCCGCACTGCTTCAGGCCCTCAGCCCTCATCGTCAGAGTCTCCGCCCCTAAATACAGGACCCAGACATACACTCCCACACACACCAACCCACTCCCTCTCACCCAAGATGTTTTAAACTCTTTCACGACACCAGAACAGGTCTAACGAGATGGAGGGCACAATTAACCTAGTGCTTCGGCATCTATGCACGTTTTAATACTTAACTATTTAATAGTGTTGTTTGCACAACCTTTTATGACCTTTGTAAAAAAACAAATGAGGCGATTTTGTATAGCAACAAAACATCCCATGCATTATGTTCCCAGTGATCCACACTGACAGACGTTGTCAGAAGGTTCCAATAATGTATTGGTCAAGACAAAACTTTAATTGGATTTGTTGTGACATGAATCAAGTGCATTATTATTATAGCTCGATCAGCCTACCAGTTGAACCAGTCCTTCATATGATAGGCATAATTCAACCGTCCTCAGAGCGTGTTACCTTATAAGCCTCTGTACCCAGAGGCACTTCTCAATTAGTTCTGTTTTTCAAAAATCATGCAAATGACTTAAAGAAAAAAACAGAAATGTCTCAACTTTTCAATTGCAGTTCGGAAAAGGCCAGTGCGTTAAGTTGACATGAAGGATGTTAAATCATATGCACTTTCCTTTCAATGGATAACATAAATTATGTTTGTTTAGACCGCAACATCCTGTTGCTACACTTGGGCCAGCCCTACTAATTCCTCAAAAACCTTCTATTCCCAAAGTATTCCCACAATTCTCTGTCCCTTCACAGATGTTGTCATATCGAAACTTGATCCACAGTTACAACTTTCTCTTTCTCATTTGTTATCCCTGATCCTGCTCCAGCTCGTAACGTTTGCAGCATTTATATAAAATACCTTTGGCCTTCCTTCACTAACAGTAAGAACGTGTTTGACCGTACAATGCGTTTTAACATGAGTGTGAGTCTTGGCAGAACACCCGTACTTTCTCTGTGCCATGATTGGATCGTTAGTCTTCTTCCATAACGACACCACAACTTGTTTTGTTGCGCCATCGGAATTTGAAAGTGAGAGCATGGAGGCGAAGGGAAACAGATGTGCGTTGCAGTGTTGGCCGGCAGCCCCCACTTGAGATCACAGATATTCCAAGCCTCTTCCCGAACCAAGAGCAACAGATCCAGATTGCCACGCTACCACAAGGAAGTTTACCTAATCACATCTGGGGATTTTTTGATTACTTTTTGAGATGTCATGTTTGAAGCCATGCAGACGAGGACGATAAATTAAACTCCATGGTGGAAGCAATGATTTATTTTTTGTAATACGGAGTGAATGTTTTTCTATAACAACTAATACAGACAACTTTGGTGGAAATTAACTATTCACCAGATGTAAACTATTGGTTTAAACATGCATGAGGTTATGGGTCACACCCATGGAAAGAACCATGTATTTTGAAGAGGTCGGAATGAGAAACACTCTTTTATTGTAGATTCCCAAGAACTCTCAAATGCAGAAGACGCCACTACCAGTTAACGGCAACCGTAATCGCAATATTAGCATGATATGCTATAATGTATAATTTAATAGCTGATCCACTAACATGTAGTAGTTTGAGATTCAAAGTCTCAAACTGATACTACTTTCAGTGAATGGTCTGAGAATGGACAGAGAATCTTTAGCAGAATGTTGAGTGTCACAGAAGATAAAGGGTGGACAACATCGGAATTTGCTGCTAACCTTGAAAAACTGTTGCTATGCTGCTGTTGCCAATGATTTCCAATGATATACTGTATAAATGGACTCCATTACTTCAGTTGAAAGAGATTGCAATACTAAAACTCAACAAAGGCCACCCAAGTCTTTACTCGACATTGAACAAACGCCACAACATCACAGTCACCGATGTATTCAGGACATTAAACAGGCTTCTTTGAAGCTTTTAAAAAAATACAACACACACACTCACTCCCTCACTCACACACACACACACGGACAGACACACACACTCACTCACATTGACACACACACACACACACACACACACACACACACACACACACACACACACACACACACACACACACACACACACACACACACACACACTCCATCCGTCAGCTCAGCTCCTCTGCCCCCCTCCCCCCTCCACTACGTCCAGCCCGGCCTTGCCGTTGCTCACTCCATCACTGCAGCCAACAAGCTTGTATTCTCTTTCACTTCCTTGCTTCTTGTCCAGACGTCCTGCCTGCTTCCGGAGCACCAGAATGGTCATCAAGAAGCAGAAGAGCGCCAGGCACAGGAACATCGTGAGCAGGCTGAAGAACCTACGCAGCAGAGTGTAGAGATGATCACAGCAGCTTTTTTTGCTTTTTTATATATTCTATAATCTGATATCTGTAGGATGTGGTGACCCATGTCCGTCAGAGGGGGAAAGGAGTACAACCCGTATATCTGCTAGTGATAGCAAAATAAATGAAGAGCACATTCGGACTGAGGTTCTGCAAGAGTTCAAACCAAATCTTCTGACTTTTCATGTCAAGTATATATCATCAATATATTATAATATCAACAAAAGTTTGAAAATAAACGTGATTGCGGTCACTAGACACTGTGTATGCCTTGCGATTTATCATTGGTTGTAAACATTTTACCTTCCATTCTACCTTGTATGCAAAGTCTGATTGGCCATCTCTGTCTGTACGCAGGCGTACCCATTGGTGGGGTTTTATTAATACAACTTGGACTAGTCCCTACCTACTTATGTACATATCTCCTGAGAAGTCAAGTCCACTTTAGCCTGCGCTCGCAAGATGTTCTGCACTTGTCTGTTCTGACTGCTTGGACTCTGCTGCTCGGACCTCCAGAAAGACTTCAAATGATCAGAATTGATATCACTAGATGCCTTTGGCTCATGACCAAAGGACCTAGAATACGGAAGCATGAAATCCCAGAACTGTCTTTAAATTGTGTAAAGATTGAGCGTTTTTTGTTTGTATGAAACAATTTTTTTATTTTTTTTTTATGCTGCCCTCTTGGCAATGTCTCTCATGGAAATTAGATTCTTAATCTCAGTAGCTGCGTTTCCATCCAAAAGGAGATGCGAATCTTTAGAAAGTTCGCAAAAAAGTAATTCGAATTAGGTGCATTTCCATCAAGTGGTTGGAGCGGAATAGGGTGATGACGTTACACGTTGATGTCGGCAGGGTTGCTATGGCCGGTCGTTATGCGGAAACCGTCAGTCCTGTGTGTTCAAAGTTCGCTACGTCACAGCTGTTTCGAAAAGTGTGTTTCCATCTCCCATTTTGCGAATTTACTCTCTTTCGCATTTCTCAAAAACCACCTCAAGCGAGCGGATAAACCTTTTTGCAAATTAGAAGATTTTTATGCAAATTTTGGTGTTTCCATCACCGTTTACTGATTCGATACTTGAAAGTTCGCATAAAATCAGGGGGATGGAAACGCACCTAGTGAGACTTTAAACGGGTAAATAAAGGTTTAATAAAATAGGCAAGAGGGACTTGCCTATGTCTGAAGGAGTCCAAGTCGTAGTACTGACAGGAAGTCTTTTTTCCACACTTCCTTCCCCACAGAATGCAGCTGCTATCTATGACACTTCCGTAAATGACTGGCGTCGGCAAGAACGCTGCAGACAGACAATGGGAAGAAGGATGAAAAAAATCTGCAAACTAAACCAATAATCTATCCAATGTGCTTCAACTGGTTGTGTGCAAAAGGTGAAACCCCCCAAAATAGGATTGTTAGCACATAGGTTTTCCAAAACCGCACGTCCACCAAGCAACCAAAGAGGCTTACTTTGTGCCAGCATAATGTTTCTAAACGCAGACTCATGGTTTACCTAAGACCCGGAAGAGCATGTAGCAGACCCCGACCGCAAAGGATTTGTCCTCTGGAGGCACAGACCTGGTTCAAGGACACATAGAAACACATCAACAAGCAACAAATGATGTGACCATCCATAACACGATAAGACAGAGTTGTATTGATAAAGCGGGCTCAAGAAAAAGTATATCAGTATGGAAGAAAAAAAAGTATACATCTGTATAAATACATCTGTATAAAAAATGAAACCTTGACACTCCAACACACGCATACAGGTGTATTACAGGTGTGTTATGGAACACACCTGCCCCCCCCCCAGGTCCATGTGTGTGTACCTGAGGATGGTGGAGAAGCAGGGGGCTTTGCAGGTGGGGCCGATGAAGCAGGTGAGAGCCGACAGCACCATGAAGACCACCAGGAGGTGGGCGCAGCGGCTGCCACACGTCCCTGGCAGTGCGGAGCCACCACCTCCACCCCCGCCACCGCCACCGCCGCCGCCGCCGCCGCCACCGCCGCCGCCGCCGCCGCCGCCGCCGCCGCCGCCACCGCCTCCACCACCGCCGCCACCGCCGCCACCGCCGCCACCACCGCCGCCACCACCGGTCACGCAGCCACAAGAGGTGTAGTTCTGATAGGAGACATTTGTGTTCAACTGGACATTGGCCATTGGTACGGCGAATCACTAGTTGCGGATATATGTCTACAAATCACTATTACAGGGTATATATCTAATAATCACTATTACGGGGTACTATTATTTTCAAAGAAGCACTTGAATTATTTTGAAATGCCTGATAGAATACAAGCATGAAATTAAACAAGCATTTTGTGATATAAAATCGTTTGGTACATTTGGTGTTCCCCCAGTAGCCAAATTACCCACCGCGGTGAAGTTAGTTTTAGGTTGGATATTCGACGGATATTCAGTCCAGTTCCAGCCACGACTTCACAGAGATTTGCCCGACAATAGCAGCAGGACAACGGTTAGCGCACCTCGCAGAGCCTCGCGGTGAATCGCTGGAAACTGATTCAGGGACCGTCAATAAATTACTTCACGTAAATATCTCAATACAAAATACTTGCAGTTTTTTCAATACTTTCCATTTCATGTGACCCAGTGACTCCAAACCATTATCTAATTATATTATTAAACCTGAAGAATAAGACACACCACTTTGTATTGTATTTTAGTGCTTCCTCTATTTTATATGAATATTAATATGCAGGAAATATCATATTTCTTTCAATAGCTTCCATGCCATGCGACCCAGTGACTCCAAACCAGTATCCAATTGTAAAAGAAAACCCTAAGAATAAGACACACCACTTTCCATGGTATTTTAGTGCTTTCTCTATATTATATGAATATTAATATGCAGGAATTATCATATTTCTTTCAATAGCTTCCATGCTATTGAAAGAAACCATTACCGACCATTAGCATTACCAAAGGACTTTGGTTTGGCTGAATGTAGCCTAGTCTTTACTTATTATATTTTACTTATTTGTTTGTTTTGATTTATTTTATTGTGCTGATCCTTAAGACCCTCAACACACTACCCTTCAACATAGACATAACAAGTAGGTGGATACTTGAGTACAGCTAATAGAAAGCCAACTGACATAGGCATGTAAACATACTTATAGAAAAAGTAGAAATAAAATAATTAATGTTTTGGTTTTTCTTCACTTTAACAGGTCCAGTGTGATGATTGTGAACGATGGTTTCATGCTCTGTGTTTGGCATGGACAGCAACAGTTATGAAAAGACCAAGAAAGGAGACTGGAATGTATCTTGTGCAAATAGTGTTTCTTTGAAACTAAAAGTGTTGAACTTGCAAAGGCATATGGTAACTAAGCCTGCAATTAATAGATAGAGGAAGCAGTAAAATACCATGAAACGTGGTGTGTCTTATTCTTAAGGCGGCTGCATGCTTCAGCGTTGGTGTTACGTTGTTGCGCCAAATTTACTCAAAGCAATTCATATTCCCTTTTAGGTTGCGCGTGTTGCGCGTGTTGCCAAGCAATTTACCGCCAGAACAGTTGGTGGAGTAATATGTGCAGGAAAGTTTTTCGTTGAAGACGACCTCGAGAATGACGTCTTTGTCTGTGGGAGTCGTTGGTTTGTTTATGTGCCAGATCGTGTTCTCCCCATACACAGTGAATGATGGCAACAGACAGAGGAACAGGGGTGATGAAGTTGTTGATCATTGGGGTTGTATAAATGTGCATATCTCTCTACATTTTAAAACGACATAATGTGTTGGCAGCAAAGTTAACTTCACTTCACGTTAATGCTTTTGTATATGAGCCTGCCGGGTGATACTCCAGACAGGAAGTAGTAACCAGACCAGCAGACCAATCACAGCCTTGCAGGCTGGACGGCTCGCGTAAAAGCTTACGTAAAAAATGACGCAAGTCTAGAAAAATCGCCCGACGCACGCAAGACGTGAGAAGTCGCGCAAGGGGTGCGCAAGGGCGCGCAAGGGCCTCTTGCGCTTGCACTTACGCTAACGTAACTGAGCATAAATCGGCCTTTAGGCTTTACTTCTATAATTGGATACTGGTTTGGAGTCACTGGGACACATGGCATGGAAGCTATTGAAAGAAATATGATAATTCCTGCATATTAATATTCATATAAAATAGAGGAAGCACTAAAATACAATACAAAGTGGTGTGTCTTATTCTAAGGCTTTAGTTTAGTTGTCCTTGCTGCTATTGCCGGGCAAATCTCTGTGAAGTCGCGGCTGGAACTGGACTGAATATCCAACCTAAAACTAACTTCACTGCGGTAAATTACCCTCATCCATCAGACGAAAGTGGTTACTCACTGTTGGAGATCCACTCTAAGCCAGCTGTCCCATTACATGTCTCTGCAGACACTCAAGGGCCGCTGTGTTCGTACCTGGACTTTGTGGCTGCTGCTGTCCGTCTCCATGGCGATACAGCCGGCGTGGCAGGGGGATCTGAACTCGGTGCCGTCAGAAGCGCACACGGGGTTGAACGCGTCCTGGGGACACTCGCATCTGCCGCTGCACACCGCCTCGCTCCCGTCCCTGGTACGCACACCGTGAACGCAACAGGATGTCCGCGCAGACGCAAAAACACGCCGTCAACACAAGCCTCAGACGCAGTCCATCCATGGGACAACAGACAAACACACATACCCAGCACTCGAGTTGAGGAGGGATGAGGGAGGATGGCATTCCCTTTTTGGAATTAAAATGATCAAAATCATCCCCCTTCTGAAACAGATATCCCCCCTTCCCACCCCCTGTTGTTTTATCAATTAATGTGGAAATATTACCGCTATTTCATTATAGCGGTTTCCTTTTTAAATTCGGGGTTGCCGCGGAGTGGACATTTTCACAGCGAGTAATACACTCGTGTCACACTTGTGCAGTAATACGAGTGTTTGAAATTGCCATTTAAACCACCAAAGCGGCCCAAGCCCAATGAAAACAGTTCAAGCTTCAAGTCAAACCGGGCGCAGCCATCTTGAATCCTGTCTCGGAATTTTGCTCGGTAACCACTGAGTTCAACCGAGATGGCAAGTTCGCCGTCCGAGGAAAATGGGCGTGTTCGTGCGTGTCGCTAGGCAACGTCCTCGGACCTCCGAGACGGATGGATAATAAAACGCAGCATCATTCCACACCGTACGAGACAGACACTGGTAGTGTGAAGCTGTCTCTGCATCTCAGACATCGCTTCCGCAGGCAACTCTGTCCCCTTTTCTCCCATTCATTCCAAAAAATAATAATAATCAGTTTTTAAAATCCTTTAAAGTGATGCATGCCTCCGAATCCTATGATGCGTCCGATCAGCTGCGTTTTGGGGGATAAAATAAGAGCGATGACATGACAGTGGTCATCGCTCTCATTTTAACCCCAAAAATGTATAATAATAATAACAATAATTATCACACCGTTGGTCTCCCACCATATGCGCTGTCATCAGCACAAATGATCTGTCCCTAAAAGTTGAAATCCACCATCCCCCCTGGCTTTTTTTTACAACTCGACCACTGACTTTACCGGATGCAAAACGAAACTGCATGCATATTACAGGGATTCTGGGGGTATATAGACATGAAGAAATCCAGACCTATGACGACGTGCAGAGGTGTAGTGCAGGTCTACAAATGCATTCATTCATTGGACTTGGTTGGTTGGTTATGGCTGACTCTTTTGATTGTCGCTTCCAAGCATACACGTAAGGCATTGACCTATCATATGTATTCGAATAGTCTTCTTTTAATGACTAATGTAATAACCTCATATCGTAGTGCAGTTATACCAGAGAATACAGTTGAGACCAGATTGATTGTTGTCGCCAAAGGGAAGTTACTTTGACCTCCTGAACTATGCAATAGACTCTTTCCACAACATGGGCCTCTCTCACAGAGTTCACAGTAGCTCCGCTCTCTTTAAGCACCAGGGCACGCGGGCTTCACTAGCTCGGTAAACGGAGCAGACTGTCAAAGGTGACATATTATACCACCAGGTGTGAGTGTGTATCTCCAGTGGGCGTGTCCACCTAGATATATAACAAATAGATTAGCAACGTTTGCTACAGTCCACTGGGTAGGCTGGTAGACTGATCTATCCGGCATACATCTAAGTGGACACGGCCACTTGTGATGTCAGAAGAGGCTGATTTTCCAAACGGCTTGTGACGGCCAATCACACTCACACCTTGTGGTATAATACGTCACCTTTAATTAGTGTCAGGAGCGACACCGTGTTTGTCCCCCTCTTTCACCAGCGTGAAAGAGGGTGCAGAGCGCGGAGCGTTGAGGAACGGCAGAACGTAGAACCGTACCTGCTGGTGGGGAAGACCCCGGCCACACGCTGGGTGGGGCAGCCGATGAAGAGGAGCGGGACGGAGACGAACAGGGTGCAGACGATGGCCAGGGAGCACCACTTGGCTGCCCCGGAACGGGACAGGTCCAGCCGGCGCATTACCGCCCCTCCGATGACGATGGCCGCCACGCAGACGGGCATGTGGACCACCCCTGCAGAGCCACAGGCAACAGGATTCATTAGCATTGAATGCAACAGGACTATTAGCATGGCAGGCCACAGGACCCTTTATCCATTATCATGGCCTTCTTTATGTTTTTGTTTGTGTAGTCCTTTGGCACATCGTCATTATGTTGTATCGTGGTGTATCAAACAGACAAGGGGGATGCCTTAAAAAAGTTGTTGAAATTTGCCTTGTTTAATGTTTCAAGTTTGATTAAAAAAAATCGCCTTTCAAGTCACCTTACGGATCAAATGTGTGCAGTGTGCGCAGCGTGAGGCCGTTAACAGAGACATGAAGGGAATCGGTGGACCCATATCAACGCAGTGGCGTTATGGTGGCGTGCTGCGAGAGGAGTCCAAGAAGCGCTAGTTATCAGTCCAGTCACGTATCTCTAGCTCTGTGTGGCTCTTTGTTTGGCAGTGAGGACAGGGAGCCAGGGCTGTCCTGCTCACTTGCCTATCAACATGGTGGCATAGGAGGCGGTCAGGTTGAACTGACGCTCCATGAACTTAGCCAGGAAGGTGACGACACCCACGATGACCCCAGCACAGAACACCTGGCCCAGGCACATCAGCATGAAGACGGGGTTCTGCAAGGTTCTCAGGAAGATTCTTGGAAAACCTGGAGGGGGGAGGGAGAGGGAATGGTAGTTATCCGACCAATATTCTCTAAAGAAAGCCAAGACTTTTTATTTTCTTAAATGCTCTGATCTACACGTCTGTAGGCCAAAATTTGAGTAACCTTATTGAAGCATCTGCCACCGGTTCCAAGGTATTTTTGGACCAATCAGGACAGTGTTCATGAAAAGATATACCCCTGAGAAAATAACAGAGGCAGGGGATTGGAACGCATCGCTTAACGCTGCGTCGTCACGATTGGCTGATTTACCTTGGATCCGGTTCCAGATAGGGTTACTCAGAATGGGGCTACCTGAAGTTCAGGCTCTTCGGCTGCAGCACTCATCCTTGAGGGACTGATCTTACACCAGAGCATTTCTCATATAGCACCAGGGGAGACAACAGGTCTTACTTTTGAGGAACTGCTTGAGGGAGGCGGTCTGGACCACCTCCAGCTGTTTCTCCTCCTTTGATTTAGCCTCCTCTGCGGGAGTGACAGACTGGGAACAATTGGGATACAAATGTTTTCAGGATTCACCAGTATGTGTTATTAGATGCAGAAAAAAAATTATTTGTTTTCTTTCTGTAGTCTTGTAATCGTGTGTAAAAAGAAAAAAAGCCACTGGTCAAATGTGAGCATCAGTGTGTTCATCATGGTGGTTGTGCATGTGGTAATACCTCTTGGGCCATGGTTCGAGGGAAGAAGAGGTAGGGCAATGAGGTGAGGAAGAGGAGGCACGAAGCAATCAGGAATCCCAGCCACCAGGCGCCGACCCAGCGCAGATCCTTGGAGTCGATCTGGATCTGGTCTAGAGAGCGGATGGGGGCACAGACAAGCATCAACCCAATGAGATCGGACTAGGGATATTATGGTTTGTTGATTGGCGAGGTCATGGCCCCCATCAACAAGACATGGTTGAGAGTTCCTTGTGAGGATTTGTTGTTTGGCTGGGTACCTATCTCTGATCCAGCATTCCCAATGCTCCATTAAGGGGGAACTTATGGGAGGAAACGGCAGATATCCTAAAGAAGGATATTGAAGGACATTGCACAACAAACTTGTGCAATGTTTTAACATGTGCATTTCTACAGTGGCTACAGTCTACATGTGGTTGATTTTGAAACCTTTAATCACACCTGGCATAATAACCCGACAAACAGGTTTCGTTCACTTGAACGTTTTTAAGCACGGGAGTTAGTTTGCATGAGGATGTCCGTTCTCTGAATTCCTTCCAAGGTTGTGTCGATTAAAGTTCACTTATATTACAAGACTTTGCTTGAATTGCAAAAAAGTTGGGAATTACCATTTCTGGATGCATTGTGAATGTTCTGTCACTTAAATAGCAACTATCTATGATTATTAATTATGATAATAATAACAATCATTCATATTAATATTATTATTATTACTATGTAAGGGCTATGCTTAATACTAAGTCATTGTTAAAATGTGTTCACTCACCTGCGGGTGTCTTGTCAAAGTCCACGTAGAAGCGCAGTGTAAAAGATCCCATCATGAACCCAGCAGCAGGCCCTAAAGAGGTCACTGCCAGGAGAATCCCTGGAGAGAAAGACAGGTAGGCAACAGCAGCATCAGGACAGGGATCGTACCACACGTGTTATTAGCAGACCAAAGCCACCGGACCCTCCTCTGGTTCTGGGGAAATCGCATTATATTTACAGGTTACAACCACTGCCATCTGCAGTTGTAACCTCATAGATCACTATGATGATAACGTTAGCTCGGCTCCACACTACCCTCAGACTAACCCGAGTCAGACCAATCTGGGATTCAGAAGAACCATTATAGTATAGCAGAAGTTCTGGGGGGAGATGGCACCAGGCCTGGGCTAGACATCAGGGGCAGAGTTCTGCCTTGGTTCAACAACAACAGTCTTGTTGATTTGTGAAACTAGAGTCAGAACGATGTATGTGGTCAGTACCCAACTCTGCAGTACTTGTGATATGACCATGAAAGGAATCTATTCTATTCTACTTTGCACTCATCTAATTGAACTCATGTGATTAACCACAGTTTCCGTCTTGCTGCGGTCATGTAGTGAGTTTGCTGCATCCCAAAAGTACCGATGTAGAACGGGGAGTTCCTCCTGCTGGCGTAGTCGTCTACGTAGGACATCCCAAAGGGCTGGATGGGCACCGTGGAGATCCCCAGTAGCAGCTGACCCAGGAGCATCACAGGGAACACCCCCTGCTGAGTTTGACCCTCGCTATTCACACAGCTGTGGTTGGACGCCAAGGTGGCGAAGGAGCTCCGCGATTGGCAGAGGCCGGTGGTTAGGTTGTTGGTGGCTGTGTGAATCAAGGCAAAAGGGAGAGGTGTGGTCAAACGAGTGCCCGTTTGTCTCGCACGTTGTGTTTGTTTAGGAGTGAAGGTGCAGTGCGCCTTGAGGCGCAGGCATGCCTGTGATGAGGAACACTCACATATACCAGGGTGCGCCGCGAATTGGTAGGGCCGACTCAGGAAGTGCGGTAGGGCTATAATCAGCGAGGACACGCTGGCCAGCAGCGCCCCGGCGCCAATCAGGCGAGGCCGGTGAACTCGGCTTCCGAAGAAGCTCACAAACATGATGAGCATCACGTTACCCACCTTAAAGAAGAGACGCGTTCATGAGGTCATTCTCCATCACGATCCAGCCCTTTGTTTTTCGTGTGGATCGTAAGGGAATGAGCTCATGAATGGGGTCATTCCCTTACGATCTAGAACTTGTTTGTGGTCTGTCTCTCACAGGGACCCACCTCGTTGAAGGCCACCAGAAGGCCCAGCTCCTGGCTGGTGAACCCATAGCGTCTCTCGATGGTCGAGACGGAGCTCTTCAGGCAGCCCGACACCATCAACTGGGCCAGTTGCAGAAAGCCCTGACAGAACACAAAAAACTAGACGCACAGGTGGACAAAATGAAAGAGGGTCAGCGAGGACGATCGCTAAACCTGAGTACAAACTTTCTGAACAAAGTTAAACATCTCGAAATAAATGCGCCTCACAGCACAACTAAGTCCTAGAAAGTATAATGACATGGATAAATTGCATAAATGCAGTGTTTCCCCCAGCACTGTATGGTTAAGGCGGCCGCCTTAACAACAATAGGGCCCCGCGTTGACTAGCAATGTATAAAAAAATATATATAAAAAATATATATACTGTATATATTTATTAAAAATTAATAAATATATTTTTAATTATTATTCATTAACCAAGTAGAAAACTCTATTAGGGAAAGAAAACATAGAGATAAATAATGCATTAGTAACAGCGGTCATGCCATAAAGCTTTTTGAGTGGAATTGAAACGGAGACCCCCCCCCCCCATTTTCTGGGGGAAACACTATTAATTATTAATGCATCACAAACATCAGGTAAGAAGGGGATCAGTGGTAATGGACCATTGAGACTCTACCTTGATGCTTCTGAAAGGGTTCCAGCAACTGGCCTTTTGGTTTGGGTACCAGCTGGTTGTCATGTTGGTAAATCACTTAGGGCATATACTGCAAAACAGTGTTCATAGTTACAGACCATAACCCACAAAACGGCATATCGTCTCTCAGCCAACTCAAACACATATCACTAAATCATTCGGCACCTTTACATTTTTTGAGGGTGGTGTGTCGATGAAAACGGTCAAATCAAAAAGTTTGTTGCAAAACATTTACAATCCACAAACTGGTCGGCCTAGATATTAGAATTTATGTAGTTATGAGAAGATGGTTGACCTCAGTAATGGAGTGTACACCCAGGTTCTCCCAGATTACAACAACTCCAGGCCCTGTATCATTATCAAACATTGATAATAAACCGGGTATCGTAAACCGCCCCCCCCCCCCCCCCCCCCCAGCGTCCTTTGACTGGAGGAACCCAAAGGAAGTCACCTAGGTGGAGCGTGCCGGCCACCTAGGTTATTGTCTAGCATTGTCCTTAGCTACAAGCACTATAGTTGATTTTAAGAGAGGTAGAACTGGAATGAGATGAGAGGCTAGTCAAGTTGTTTATAATTTGTGTTTATTTGTCGCACTTTGAATTCCTGCCAAGCAACTTAAATATCTAAATGCATTAAACCATGGCTTGTTTTCATTAAGGACATAATGAGGGACCTAATCATGCACAGCAGTAGGCACTCGATTGGCAACAAGGAAGACAAAAACATGGGGGACTTCAAGATAACGTTGTTGACCTTAAAGGACTCTCCTAGCCTCAACAACACAACCATTACCAATAGAATTTGTGAATTCTGCCTAAGAGCAAAAGCTTAATGTCTTATCAAAGAGACCAAAGGGCAACAGCTTTTAGATCATCCAGAAAGGTACCTTTAACCAAATCTTTCAACAGAAACAATTACTGGAACGGTTCACAGAGCCAACCATGAAGCACTTCGGTAGAGTAGAATAGTCTAGGTATTCTCTCAGAAAAAACTTTTTTCTGTTAGTGTACATTTGAGTTTGTACTTAAGTTAAGAAGACACCATCTTTTCTTCATCCCTTATGCTGACATGCACAATAAAACAACATGCATGCATTCTTATCTTGTCCTGAATAAAGTTCCACTCACTGTGGCGGGACCCTCTGTCAGCACATCCAAAGTCGTTGTGTTGGTGAGCAGAGTTTTAAACGGACAGGGGAAAGCCTATCCCAAAATCTCCACCTCAAATTCTTCGAAGAGGAGCGAGAGCACTTATGAACTCTGTGTTCATGTGGGCGTGTATGAGTGTACATATGTGGGTGCGTGTGTTTGTGTAGTGTGACATCATCCAATCGAATCAACAACTTTATTTTTTCATTTATGTGTGGAGAAAAGGGGCCGTCCTTTGTAGGAAATCTGTTTCCTCAACACGGATTTGAGTGCAAACTGAAAGTGAGCAGGTATTGCATATATTTAAAAAATGTAAAGACATGCCATTATGAGACCAGTTGTAGGCCTACGACTTTTGACGCCTGGTAGAGGGATACGCTTTGGTCGCATTGACGTGAGGGAGCGGTTACCGCAGGCATGTTTGACACCGCGGAGGAGGCCAGCCGAGGCCGGTGCCTGTACCCACGTGTCCGAGGGTGACACCTTACCTAACTACGGAGTAATGATGCAAAGCTCTTGATTGCTAAGTGACAAAGCTATGCAGGCGCTCCTCTGCCTCAGCACAGACTCCGAGGGCGACAGGCGCCGTCACGTGCTCCGGAGAGCGCTCCCCAGAATTGAACGACATTGTATTCCAGGAAACAAAGCTGGAAGATTATGTAATTTATGAGTTATGAATTACGGGAGGGGGCGACCAAAGTACGAAGACAATGCATTTAATAGATGGTGATAAAGGATATAACAAGCACCCCAACTGAAATTGGCAAGGCTTTTGAACAGTACTGCGAATAGTGCTGAAGCAAGATAAGGATTTCTAGATCCCAGACTCTCTCAGGTTACAGTTATTCATGACATGTCCAATGTAGCTCCTACATGCACCTTTCTAAAGAAGAGCATTAGGGCCACATTTGAATTTGATTTTAGATCTGAGATAAAAGTCAGAAAATAAAGTCGGAATTCTGACTTTAATCTCACAGGTTAAATCTCACAGGATAAGGAATGCAATTTCATTAGGTTACCTGTAAGGGGAACAAAGTTCAGCGAGCGTCACTTTGCAATATACAGGACTCTTGTGTCTTGTCTCCCCCTTCTGGTCAACACCGATCAACAGGCAAATCAGCAGCAGATACTTGTCTATCAGCAAAATAATCTTCTAAGAAAGGAAAATAAGCTTTTTCCTTTCTTAGAAAACTTTACAGGCTCACCGATCCGTCCTAAAAGCATTCTATTATTTTCGATTCTTTATAGAGCATGTTTCATGTTTAACTCAGTTTAACTTTCCCTACCAATTTACCCCATCCAAGCTGAATACATTCAACGGACGATATTCCACTCTGCTTATTTTATGGCTTAAATGTATATAGGTCTACATGCAGTTAATAAATAGAGCATGTATTTAAAGTGAGGTTCTCTGGCTTCTGTAACTTTAACTGTTAGAATCATTCGCATTGATGAAATTACGCACACTGATGCCAGCGTGTTGGGTAACATTCCCCTTTCATAGTGTGTGTCATCAAACCCAACCAAGTATTGCTCAACTTGGGTTTTTCCTCAGACGACGCCTCAATGAAAATGATATATTCTACCGCATACCGTTAGAGGGCGCCAAATACCTCGGATTACCTACCTTGTATGAGGTAAAGGGCGATATGCTTGTTGATTTCGGGTTTTGACCCAACTTCTTACGAATACGTTGTAATTGGGGGAATGATAATAAGTGATATATTGTGATTATGAATATTACAGTTATTATAACCGCAGAGGAATTAGGCTGGTAGGACTAAGAACGTAAGTAGGCCTACTTTGAATAGCCTACGTCATAATACGGATTGTTTATGAAACGATGCAATTGTATTACTTAAACGGTTCATAATTGCCTATAACTGTGGGATTACATTGACTAAATAATTGTTACTTTTGTACAGGATACATAAGAAACGCTAAAGATAATTACAAACAAGTGATTGTATTTGATACAGTCATTCTTTGAAGGAGAGGAAATGTTGTATAGCTGTTGTCACAATGGAGACCCTTCATTACTAGAAATTGTAAGTTAATATTAACAGCATGCATTTTTCTTATACAGTCTTCCTCACGCATCACTTGACTGATAAAACCCAAGGACGTCCAGGCCACGGAGTGTTAGGTAATATTGATAATTGGCCATAATATTACGATTATTATTACTGTCCATTCTCCACTCGATGCTTAGATAATGAAAAGCGCATAAAGTTCACTCAATCTTCTTCATGCTCTGATTAACAATGAAATACCCCAACCTGTCCCGATAGCCAAAAGGCTGTTAATTATTGAGGGTTTATGCTCAATAAAGTAAGACATATATAGCCATTGTTCTATATAGAAAAATATTTGACTATTGCAGGTCTTAAACAGTCCTTACAAATAGGATTTTTACTTAAAAGTATCAGTTTGTTTGAATTCTTTCCTCGTTGTTGGTTATAATTACAGTCTAGCCTGTATATTTTTTAATAGTATATATCTGTCCCCACCTTCAACACATCATGAATGAATTTCCACCTCTTATATATATGAATTGATGATAATAAGTAATTAATACGCTGAAGGCTACTCGGCTGTATTTCCGAACCAGATCCCCCCCTTATAGCCAAAACAATGAAAATATATCGACTTCTGGGACGTATGAAACGCAAAAGTTTATTAGTGCTACATAACAAGCATTTGTTATATTAGTAGCCCACAGTTTGCTCAACACACATCACGGATATTTATTTTTTGGAATATGTCTGATAGTCCTATTCATGTGAGCGTGCTCTTTTTGTACAGAAATATTAACAATGTATCTATTTGAAGAGAGAGGATTTCAATTATGAATTGTAGCGATGGATGCAGATAAACTTAAACACGCCACGACGCTCAGCAGCCCCCCTGGCTCCTCCGGATCTATAGACTAATGTCAAACGCCTGGGGTTCTGAGCGCACTGCGATTTTGAAATGGCGACGTAAAAAGCCACCGTAACGCTTCTGATTATCCAACTTCAGGCTGTTCAACTTGGGTCGGATCCGTCTCATGAAGCCACCATAACGCTTTTGCAGTGTTTCGCGCTCTTGGCTGCCTTCCCCATCGTCGTTATTCCTCCTAGACTTCGGACCAACGTGACGAAACGCATTGCCATAGAGCTTAACTTTACTCAACAATTCTTCCAACTCGTTTTCCGACGCGCCATCTTCTTCCTCCCCATACATCTCCGGACTCTGTTGCTCTCGATTGTTCAACGCAGGATTGTCAATCATCGGGAGGGCCACTGTATTCTTCAAATGTGCTTCAGTGAGTCCGTTATAAATCAGCCGGGGCAGTGTTGGGCTGGCCTGTGGGCCGGTTCTCTCTGTCTGTGTGCTCCTCTCTGCAGCTCGCTGTGGGTTGGAGCCTGTTGAGGCTGCTGTCTGCAGGATGTTGGTCGGCCGACCTGCCTTCCATTCTCTAGATTTCCACAGGGTTTCCTCACATTCCAAAATGCAAGTCTGATAAAAAAGAAAGATAATAAAAATTGATTAAACTTGAATCTTAATTCACTACATAGGCTAACAATAGATGCATTTATTTAAGCTTTTGGCTGGAATCGGTGGCATATCATAAAGAATAGACAATAACATTATTCTAACTAAACGAGTGGACCGGCTTAATCCCAACATGATTAACGAATCACTTAACCGTCAAATGTCTTTGTTAATGTGCAATATTTGTATATCATAGGCCTACCAGGTGACTGAAAGATGCACCTGAATCGGTCTGACGAACGCAGTTTTGACATCTCGGAGAAGTCTGGGTGTGAACGGACCACGGCAAACTCAGCATCAGAACGCACACGTACCACTCCATGTCCCCAAAGCCCTGAGGGGAAGTTGGGAGACAAAGTCACCCTCCGAGGTGAAACTGATATATAGCCTACTGTATTAATACCACACATAAAGTCTGAATGGTAATGTGAAATGGAATGAACACGGATGCTTGTTTTCATTATGTCCCTCAAGGCTGGATGGTAATGAGAGAAAAAACCTTAATATCCCCAGGACTGAAACCTAATAACATGAAAAATATATACTGCCTAATTCAGAAAACGTAATGGGATGGGAAAGACATTTACAGATCAAACATTTTAAAAAGACAATTTACCTCAGTAGCGTGATCGAAGGCGTAAGTTGGACTGGTAGCCTGTAGCGCGTAGAGACCACTCAGTGTCCTCCCACAGTAATGGTCATGCGTGGATCCTGGAGCTTGTTTATACGGATGGAGACGCTCCTGGCACCCAAATACGTCACACCTGCATCTATTTCACCTGACCAATGCACAATGCGAAGCGAGGCGCGCAGATTCCCACCCCCAACCCACGCCTGTATTACGCCCACACCAATTGGGTCGTATAGATTGGGTCGCTGTACTATCATCACAAGCAATTGGCCTACTCGTTAGATCGTCAACGGTTTGGTTTGGTGTAACCAAATAGTAGGCTAATAGTAAAAATTGTAGCTGTGTAAGCGTTGTTCTCCAATCGAGGTGACTACAGTGAATTGATATTGGCTATACTTTAGCGGGGGGGGGGGAGGGGGACACATTGAAATGAGGCCAATTATGTTAGTGCTTTAGACACGATTCTTATGATTTATGCGTCACAGTTCCATTTTAGCAAATGCCCCCATATTGCAATAGGTCTGATGATACTGTGTTGGCCACTCCTTCAGCGTCGGCATGGCCACGCTGACGCTGAACGCTCATTAGTCCGATGTAAAAACGGAACTCATTTGCATAAAGTTACATTTCATCATTTCCACTCTCCTCGTAGTTCAGGACGCGGACTGCTTGACCGCCGCTCCTCGTCGCCAGCTCTCGTTGAAAACGAAGGCCCGCCGGCTTCCTTTCCCGCTCGATAAACTTTGGTGGTTAAGGTGGTAGGTAAGACATAAGATGAAATTAATCATACAAACAGTTTCCCTGGACGGAGGCAACAACAACACCGTGACTGAAAATCCTCGAGCCTGAAGTTCAAGGTTATTTACATGGTAGTTTAGCAGCCTTGTTCTTTTCCCTAACCAAGATTTTTAAAAATCATTAATTTCTTCCTGATTTTAGTCTATGTACTTTATTATACATTTGAAGTCAAACAGGGACAAAAGTTCTAAAAGCAGATCTGATATTAAGGTGTTCAGATGAGCTCGACTACTCTGAATGAACTAATATTTTTTACAAATAATTGCAACCTCATGATGTTTAATAAAAGCCAGGAGAGATGGTCAGGATGGTTTAATAACCTTACTTTTAATAATTCAAGAATGACTACAGGAACACTGCAGACATTGAGGATCCAGCACCTTCCGGCTAGGAATCATAAAGCCTAGCTACTAAATAGACAAGTCTTCCGTATCTCTTTCTAGATTCCCATGGCCATTCTTTCAAACAACTTTTTGTAAGAGTGCCTTTCAGATAGAAGTCACACCCCCACACAGAATGTTATTCATTTTCTGTCCCTTCAGGATGAGATTCGCTACCTTGTGAATGTTCACTGCCTCTGTCCGAACGTGTATTTACATTTCACCGTTACCTAGAGACCTCTGCATATCTCAAAGGAATCTCAATACTCCCACAAATTGAACCATCAACAATCAGAAACGCAGATATTAGAGGATGCTTATGCAATACTGTTTAACTAAAAGTATATTAAGAATTGTATCATTTGTAGTCAATTTATGACATCACTAAATGTCGCATTTTTCAATAAAGACCTAATTTTAAATAAAAGAATGACACTGGTTCACCATGGCTCTCCCCATCAAGGGATTCTTTCCCCATATATCAGTAGCCAAATGGGGAAAAGATCTTGATGCAAGGTCTGCCGCTGCGGCCATAATGTTGTTATTTTCATGAGTTTATGATACATGATCATCACATCATTTTGTGTAACAGTGATGGGTGCGGTATAAGAACAGGGTTACATCCTTCGAACCGTGCGTTGCACTTCCTACTTCAGGGTTTCCTTCTGCCTACGGTTGACATCCCTTGACCCGTCCCGTGTTTGAGGAAGATAACATCACCAATCTGCTTTTCAGAGGCACACGATATACATAATCAGATGGTCACCTGCTTCCCTTCCCAGCTTTCCTTTGTCTGTATCCGCCGCAGTGTGATCATCATACGTCACGCGGGGCGCGTGAAAGCGTTTTACAATTCATTCCTTTTCCTCAGCAGCAGTTTTTTTAAACACCTATCACAGCGTTGATGAATGGAAATCTCAGCTGCACTCCTTATAGTTCTGTGTCTCTTTTTGTCTTTGTGGTTTGTACCTGCATGCTGCTTGTCCTCAAGTGATTCACTTAATCTTGTTGTGATAGATCCATCTATCTTACACTCACGTTGGTACATAAATAGAAACTTCATCACCAGAGAGAAGATTTAATTAAGGCTCATCAGAAATGAAGGAGAGACCAAAGACCCCTTGATGTGATTGTTTTAGATTTAGCAAATGAGGGCTATTGCTATGCAACAAAAAAAGAGACAAAGGATTCGCGGAGACAAACTCTCAGGGTCTTCATATTTCCGTCAACTTACTTCTGAGAGGAATTGGCCTTCGGGTTGTCACGGCAACGCAATGCGTAGCTAGATGGAAAAGAATTAGCTTCGACAATGAAAAAATAAAATAATAATAAAAGGGGGAGAGAGAGCGAGAGAGAGACGATCTGAGAAGAGGCTGGTTAGTCAGAAGCCGTAGTATGTGACCATGATACTGTAATATATTTGGCCCCAGAAGCACAATAGCTACAATATCTGATTTATTATTCTCTCTCACAGACACAGACACACATGGGCACACACACACACACACACACACACACACACACACACACACACACACACACACACACACACACACACACACACATAAACACACTGTGTGTTGTTTACTACTCAGGGCCATTGTACACCGACCATGTCAAACAAGTATCCCTGCAAACATAGACAGAATCATATTCTGATAATGTTATTTCCTAACTGTAATGTTCAAGTATCAATTAAAGCATTTATTTGGCATCAATACCTTATTTCAATCCAGATCTCTTTTTTCTAAGGTCTTAAATAACAATATTTACTTCATTGACTCAAGTGTCAATATTTGGTGAGAAATATGGCATATAATCTTACACAGGGAACACCATTTTAGTATGGAGGATAGGGCAAGATTGGTCTAGGAAAGACCAATTCTGAGCTGTCATTATAGAACTCAAACTATAGGGCGCACTTCTCAATTTGAACGCAATACAATTCACTGCCTAGAAAATATCAGAGTACTAAATTACTTCTGGAATTTGTATGTCTAATCATGTTACACTGCCAAGGACTCCAGAATCACAGTAAATGCTGAAAGGTGAAAGCCCCCCCCCCCGTTTTACCCTACTGGGAACATTGAATGGTAGCTCCCGCCTACCAGCAATTGAATCCCACCACCTTTTACTAAATGTAGTGATTAAGGGTCTGGTTTTCCTTGACTGGTACCTGGCCCGGCCTGATTTTTCACCCAGTCAATCACCGTCTAGTAGGCGGGACGGGACAGACAAAAAACAGAATCAGGGAACCCATAGTGAGCAACAGAAAAGACAGGTTGGTTCAGAGGTTCAAAGCAAGATATTAATATTGAGGAAAGTTGCGCTTGTTTGTTTGTTTCTCAATACCTTTTATAAAGCCAACAATGCCTAGTTATATCTTGAATACACTGTTCTTTACCTAATACGGTTCATGTATGTTGCTTAAACATATAATTTCAATATTCTCCCCAGAAAAAATGTTCACCTCACAGTGTGGCTTGCCAGCATTGCTGCCGGCACATTTTATTCACAATGAGAAAGCTGTGAAGGACCTGCTCAGCTCCTCATCTGACCTTAATAGACACTCATCTGAGACAGCTGTACTTGTTTGTTCATGACAGCTGTTCGTCCATAACAAGTCCACAACCAAAAATATGCACAGATGAGTCAAGAAAATGGAGGGACTGTAAAAGGGTTTAAAACACAAGGTTTGCATCCAAAAAAGGACCTAAATGATCAGAGGACTAACATGTACGGTGAAAGACAGACAGTGTTTGGGGCTTAATTTAAGACAGGGGGAGCGGGGAGAAATAACATACATGTGCCATCCAGAATTGGGCCATCCAGGATTGAAATTACTGGATGGCCCAGGCAACAATCAAACAAGGAAACTCTTTTCCTTTTTATTCTCACCAAAATGTCGGAGATGCTTTTCCTTTACACTGAGTATAATAACTATTATACTGGTTTACCTTGACTGGTAAAATAGTTATTATACTGAGTATAATAACTATTACACTCAGTGTAGAAGCATCAGGACTTTGTAGTAGTCATCCACAGCCAGTCAAAGTGGTTAGACTTTTTTCAAATGAAACCGATGATCTCAGTTAAGTTAGCCTGTTTGCATCCCACGGTCCATGCAAAGAGATAGTTTTGGATAATGAAATTGTAAATCGACTGCATTTATATATATCGCTTTTGTCCAAAGCGCTTTTCAATAAGCCTGACATTCAGCCATTCATGCACAAATTCACACACCAACGGCTGAGTCAACCATTCAAGGCGCGGACAGCACTTTTGGAACAGTTAGGGTTAGGGGCCTTGCTCAGGGACACTTCGACACTAAGCCGGGGATCGAACTAGCAACCTTGCGGTTTCCAGCCCCCCCCGCTCTACCTCCTGAGCTACTGCCATCCATTATGAACCGCTGCTTTTCTCTTGGAAATACTAAAGCCTTCATAAAAAGGGACCCGGATGCCTTGACCGGCCAAACAGGCAATATGTTCATAAGGGCAACGATGAATCTAGTGCCTTGGTTGAACATCCCCTAGCCAACTTCCTGTTGATGAACCTCCCTTCACCTCGCAGTCACAGCTCTCCCCCCAGAGGAGCCAATCAGAACAGGTTTCCACCTGCTTGAACGAGACGTGCCCTGACCATGAAAGACCACACAATCCGAACAAAATCATCACCACGGCCATGGCAGACTAAAGCTGCGAGCCCACAAAGAACTACAAGTTAGAATATAAACCGTAATCGACAACATTCACATCAGAACAGTATAGCCGTGATAATAATAATGACGTGTCCGACCAAACACTCAAGCTTTAAACCATCCTCACCATTAATGGTGAACTCATGATTATAACGTGAAACAGATTGTTAACGATATGATTCTGTCTACTTAAAGAGAACGCCTTAGCTTTAAGCGTGTCACTGATTAGACGACATGCATGAATGACATGTATGTGCTCACCTCTAAAATCCCACACATCATTTAAATAAATAAACAATAGCACAATAACTTGTTGATTCAAGTGGCTTGTTGACATTTACACAAATACATTCACTATCACCGGGTAATGAATAATTCATATTGAAAGTAAGGCTGCAGGTAGGGTTAACCCATCTCTCATACTCCATATAGGTCTACTGGTTTTCCACCTTAAAAGGAGCATATATGTTTGGTCCAAAAATCTATTTTAAGATATAAAGGACATATATTTTGTAGATTTGACATACAAAACAGAGTAAAAATAACAATACTAACACAATGAGCAAACTACTGTGAATATTTCATATCTTAATGAAACAAGGGAAAGACTGGAGACCGAAACGGTTCTAGAAAGTTCTTTCTTTTGGTCCCAGCTCTCATGACATAAACATAAAGGTCAGGAACCTATCAAAACAAAGTACATGGTAAGCTGCCAAATTAACATGAACACGTTACGATATTATGCCACCAGTAGTTTGAAAATCTGCATTTTCTTGTGTTAGTTACATCACAGGTGGGAGTGTAGACAAGCAACACTTGCAACAGTCCATTGGGTAGACTGATGTACCCAACAGACATCTAGGTGGACACGCCCACTTGTGATGACACTAAAACAGGCGGCAGGGCTAATCAAACTCAAACCTGGTGGCATAATATCACGCCTTGATTGATTATAGAAATACGTATTTTTGGATTCATTGGCATGACACATTTCCCTCCTACAAATGAATGGCACACCAGTGTGCCTCCAACCCTGTAAACCACAGTTTTAAATTAAAATAATTAAAATAGAAACACGATTTTTCACACCATGCGTAGCGTGATACAGAGGCAGGCGAAGAGAACCAGGAAAGCACAGAGCGCCTAGCGCGGAGGAAATGAGCATGGAGTCCAGAACAGACAGGAGGATCGCACCTACCTTGACACTAATGGCTGGCAGGAACATGATTCAGACCCTTCAATATGACTTCCACTCGGTTATAGTTATATGAAATTGTCCTTTGTAATGCTGTAAGTACCATGTAAAAAGGATATTGAGTCATGACTACTCGTATAAATCCAACCATGGCTCTTTCCCATACATTCTGGCTCAGGTTTAAGGTTGAACATTCCCGCAAATGGAACTCTATTCTAAAAGTTTACAACTATTAGAATAGAAGAGACCTTTTATTGTCTCCCTTGGGGGTAATATGTCCTGTGAATTTGGCCCATCTCCTGGAGCAGTGGGCAGCTGCAGTATAGACCTGCAGACCCAATGCAGGTCCACTGCCAGTGCCTTGGTCAAGGGAACAGGCAGGAGAATTAAAGGTCCCATGGCATGCTAGTTTATGGATGTTTTAATATAGATATTAGTGGGCCCCAAAGACAGTATTTGAAGACGTTTCAGCCGTGGTGCAGAATTACCACCACTCACACAGGGAGCTTTCTCAAAACGCGCCGTTTCGGTGTCTGTAGCTTTAATGCAAATGAGGAGAGAGGCGGGTCAAGGAGGAGGATGGGGGTGTGGCCCTGAGCAGCTTGCTGCCACGGTACCATGCGCTCTGTTTACAGTGGATGTATCGCAATGGCGAGGCGCACACAGCCTTTTGCCGTGTTCTGTAAATATTCTATCTAGAACACTTCGGGTGCTCCGGCGGGAGTCCTGGAGCTTTATATCTAAATATTATCATATTATACATAGTTATTTATATCAAATAATATTTATTATTACAGCCAAAAGCTGTGTGAGCCTCCAGATGATATTATGAATCTCAAACGACTGCGTTCTCCGACGTCTCTGGTTCTTCAATCTGAAGTAGACTGAACCACGACATGGAGGAGAAAGGGATTGTCGACCGCGGTTGTCTCCCGCCGGAGCCTTGCTGCCGAGGGACCACCGCCTCGGCAGCGGTCACCGTTAGGCACCACCCCCTCCTGCAGCGAGCATCGCCGAGGCGGTGGTCCCTTGGCAGCGGTCCCTCGGCAACGGGAAGCGGGGCTCAAGCGGGAGACTTTCACAGGCAACAATCCCTTTCTCCTCCATGTCGTGGTTCATGTACTTCAGGGAGTCAAAGCCAAAGTTCCTTTCCCCCAATTCTGAGATAACCCCCACTACGAGTCTCGTTGCGGAAACACCAGAGACGATAGACCGACGTGTAATGCCCCATAATACCAACAGCAGAACGGTTATCCAAATAACACTTGCGATACAGTGTGTGTACACACACACACACACACACACACACACGGCGCTCGCACGGTCGTATCTCATTGGCGGGCCAAATTCTCTGAGCTGGCAAGGCAGAGAAACGGGAGATGGCATCTCCCCTTATGACGACATACGGGGAAAATGAGCAGAATGCCTAGTGCTCGTTTTAGACCCAAGGAAATTTCTAGCTACTGGGGGAGCATAGGTAAGCTAGGGGAACTCGTATTAATGTTAGAAAACCTCAGAAAGCGAAATTTTCATGCCATGGGATCTTTAACCAAACATGCACGTCTTCTGGTGCAGGTGAAATCATGAGCAGCTGGTGGAAAGCCAAGGGGGAAAGAAGATGGGGAGAACCTTCACACACACAGAAGATCGCAGCTGAGTTTGAACCCATGAATTCTGGGAGGCCACAAACATAGAATAGACAATGCATCAGTGATTTATCAAACACACATTTGTATCCAAAGTGAAATTGTATTTTTGTTTTGATAAGGTGGCACAACAACATAGTACAAGTATTACATCCTTTGTCATTTGTTCCATTCATAAAAAGCATGAAACTCAAGCTGGGAATTTGTTGCTACCAATATGTGCATTAATGCGTATTGAGCGAGTCCTAAGTGAAACTACAAACACTACATACAGAGTATAAACATAATTTAAGACATGATTCATTCAGCTCTTTGGTTACGAGTCATTTGGTAACAAGAAGCAAATGTCATTTAAAAGGGAAACAACTTGCAGCCGTGAAGAGCTTTTCCACCCAAACTATTAGCATATACACTCCAATAGCATCTGTGGGAAAAGTAAAGTCACACTTTGATATGCATCTTGAACGAAGAACACAGCTCTACTGTGTCGTAGGGTGTACTGAATGAAGAGCCTGAGGAAGCGTCTCAGAAGTGAAGAGTGAGGATAGAATAAAAGCCTGGTGTGAACCGTAGTAGCTGATGATCGTAGGCCCCACGCAGGACTAAAGGCTGCCCAACGCACGAGTAAATTGCTGGTATTCGGAATTGCAGACGAGAAGCACTCTGCAGCAGTCCACAGGTTTGAGGAACATTCTAAAATGACATCAGAGAGTAAAAAAAAATAAAAAAAATAAAAGAAATATCGATATTGGATGAATTGAGGCACTGAAAAACAAATATACATTCCAAGCTTGGAAATATTTTAAAGTGAAGCATACCAAAAAAAAAAGAAAGCATCAATCCATTTCTTTTTTTTACAACGATGAAAAGTAAGAGCATTTTTTCATCTTCCTGAACATGGACAGCCCAAGAGGGAATCCGCCTCACACACATTGTGTTGATTACTTTGAGGGCGGGACTTTTGTTTGACAGCACGGTTTGAGAGTCCTACGGCGACGAGCTCATCTCTTTCCAGACTTCATGTAGGAGGGGATGGCCCCGCGGGCCGTGAGCCCTTCAAAGCGTTTGTATGTGTAGTTGATGAACACCCAGTCCTTGTTCTTCAGGTCCGTCTCCGTCTGGTTGGACACAACTGGAGCAGCTGGGAAGAAATACACAAGAATGATATAGGGAGTCGAGCCTGGGAAAATATACAGGTACGTGATGGATTGATGCGTTGGAGATATGTCCTCACTTGTCGGCTGGAGAATATCGGAATCGGGGAACTCGTCAAAGTTCGACGTGTCGTCGATACTTTTGATCTCGATGGGAATGGCGGCGGGTCTCTCTCTGGAAGAACAAACGGAAATCATCAATGAACAGAAATGTCACTTTCGACGCGGCAGGTCTAAAGTAAAGACCAAAGGTCCCACCTGATGTGGTCGTAATCCACCCCCTCGAAGAAGGCGTTGCTCTTGATCTCGTCCACTGTTGTGGCTCCGATCCGGTGCTCCTCTTCACAGCAGAACCTGCAGAGGCCGACATGAAGGGCGCCATATCTCGTCAGCGCTTTGCAATGCAAACACGGTTGAACGGGTCACAGCCGGATTACACTCAGGCCAAAGTCAATGTAGCTCCTCAGAGACCCGAAAGTATGGAGGAACTCATACTTTGAGTTCCTCCATATACGGTTCCTGGCCGTTTATGTACGTTTGAGGTCAGGCAGGCTATGCTGCCCCCTTGTGTACATTGGTAATGGGTCGTAGAAGTATAAACACAGGCAGCTCCGCAGAGAACCATGCCGTGTCTCTAGGCAAGCAAGCTGTATTGCAGGAGTGTATATCCCACTTAAGTGAACTGCCTGTTTAAACTCAAATTCAAACACTTTAAATTGTGTTTTTATGTGTTTTGGGCTGACAGTTCCAATAAGGAGGGTGTGGGTGTAATCCCCATGGTAACGACCCAGTGCAAATAAATCGTTTTTATAGCAAGTACGTGTTGTTGAATATGAATGTTTTAACGACCAATGTATTATGAAATGCGCCGCGCAATGCGGCATTGTGCTGGAAGTGTCTGAAAAGCTCCACCCTCTCGGTATGAGCGATCAACATTAATGCCCCGAGACGTAGCTCCACGCATCCACACAGAGCGGAGTGTTATCAAACCTTCTCTGCATTGCAGTCTGATCGCTGCGACTAACGGACACGGGATTGGACCAGGGCTGCTATTTTATACCATTTATATTATTTTACTTACGGTGACAACGCAGCATGGATTACTATGTTTAAGAATATAGACAACATACAAACACGTTTAAAGCAACAAGTGATACGATTTCTGGTTCACTGGCACATGATACAACCTGCGTGGAGACAGGGTTCAAGCCCACACTGAAGCGTACCTCAGGATGAGCTCCTTGGCCTTCTCGGAGATGGGTACTTCTGGGGGAAAGATGAGCGTCTCCTGCCAGTTCATCACCTTCCTGTACGTCTCCTGGGGGGTCTCTGAGCAGAACGGTGGGTATCCTGGGAAATCACATTAGATGCTCAGAATCCAATGAATCAAAAATGTCCTCTTTAAACTTAAACTTTAATGAAAATATTCTGGAAATATTTCAAGCTGTCGCAGAGACAGCAATGCCCACAGAAGATCTACTGAAACATTTCCTCCTTCTGTTTCCAGAGGGCATTCACCCATTTTACTGCATTGAAGTGCATTGTAATGTTGTTAATATTGAGTTACTTGCCGCAATCGCCTCAATTCATGTCATTTGTTAAAATCTTTTTGAAACTTCAGATCACCAACATCGTGTTACACACAGTTGTTACGGTTTAAGTTCCTTTGTCACATGACTGTAAATGGTCCATTTGTTGATCGGTTTATAGGTTAATTTGCAGACACAAGGACATTTGTAGACGGGGAAGACCCACTGGCTCAACTCTATAATGCAACATGTACATCTTAAAGAGGTGTTGCACAGTTACCTATCAGCATTTCATACATGATGACCCCTAGGCTCCACCAGTCACAGAGCTTGTTGTAACCGTTCTGCATGAACACCTCGGGGGCGATGTAGTCTGGGGTGCCCACCGTGGAGAAGGCCTGTTCAGGAGGATTCAGAGAAGGGCAATGGGTTAACATGATATGTTAGGAGAAAACATTGATTTTCGAGGGTTAGGAACACAGAATGAATACCATAGAAGCTTCAGTGACTATATGACATACAATATATTGCCTTTGCACCAATTTTTCAAGAATCGGATCCTCACCAGCTGTCTCCTGTTCCGCTTCCACGTCTCTGCTTTCCTCTTTGAGTTCATATTCTGAAACGCTGAATAGAGCCATGGTACATTTGAAATGAGTCTGCTCAAATAAATGCACTCCCTTCCATAAACATAGAAAATGTAAACATGATCTACATCAGGGGTCTCAAACCCTCAGGATGATATTTTGTGGCCCCCTACTTGACATCAAAGTTTAGTGTTGGTGTAGGGTGTTGGGTGACCAGATGTCCCGGTTTTGCCGTGACAGTCCCAATTTTGAGTTGCGTGTCCCTGAGTCCAGACAAAAGCCAACGGACGCTAAAATGTCCCGGATTCCACCAACCACTATGAAATGTCCCCTGTTGTCAGCGATTACATAGCCAACGTGATCTAATTATAGCCCGATCATAAACTCAGATTAGGTCAGTTGTGCTACTTTTTTTTGTGGAATACTTGATGTGGCCCAGCCTGACCCAGACTCTACCTCCAGCGGCCCCCAGGTAAGTTGAGTTTGAGACCCCTGATCTCCATGATATACATGACGGTGTCACTGACTTTGTTTACTGAGGTCGCTGGGCAGGCTGTGGTTCAGGTTCTTGTAGAACTCGGTGCGGTGGGCTCTCTTCAGCCCCGTACACAGGCCGAAGTCTGACAGCTTCACGTGACCCTGGGACCATGGCGAGGGGATCACCGTTAAACACGTTCTTTACATGCACTTATCGTCGTACAAACCCAAACGAGTCATGTTGATATTGGTTGCGAGCTCGTCGCCCGGTCCCTACCCTGGAGTCCAGCAGCAGGTTGTCGGGCTTGATGTCTCGGTGGATGAAGCTCAGCTGGTGGATGGAGTCGATGGCCAGCACGGTCTCCGCTATGTAGAACTGGGTGGCCTCCTCTGTCAGGGTGTCCTTCTTCATCAACAGCGTCATCATGTCGCCTGTGTGAAGAGGCACAAGGATGGCGCTGAGAACAGAGACGGCTGCTAGGTGGCTAAGGCCCTGACGTGAGGATTCCATCCAAATAGCCGCTGCTCACAAGACGTTTCTACACTGCCAAATATGCCCGTATTATGCACGCCTTTTTTCCGGCATGGTCCCCGAGTTAACACCGTCCAAGGTAAATTGCCTGCTTGAGCTAGCACCCCAATTTACCCTCCCGGAGATTAGATGGCTCCGCGGTTCCAGGGAGGGGGGCTTGGGTGTCGCTGCGCTGTCTCTACAACAGAGACAACGCAGCGATATCAACAGGAGTAGTTCTAGCTGGAGAGACAAGTAATTCCGCGAGCTGCTGACCAACATGGGAGAGAAGGTGATGCAGTTATATTTTAACGAAGACATGGAAAGATGGTGCGATCTACGAGAAAGACAGAGGAAGAGGAACGTTCCTTATGAGGCTTTTGTCAGAATAAAAAAAACAAGTGGTCAGCCAAATAAAGAATATGTTGGTGATTTTGCACTTGTAAATAGTTAATCGCGTTTGTAGCCTACACTCAGACGTGAACACTCATTCTTGCATTTAGGCGTCTTCATTGATAAAAAAATTAAAAACATACGGGAGTATGCTAATTATTCTAAAGAGGCCTAGTCTCCGTACGTAGCCCCGCCTTCTCCAGTAAACTAAGAAAGCTGGCGCTGTGACGAATGGTGGATTTTTCCCCCTTGGTTTCACACAGGCAAGACGGGGAAATTGCCGGGAGTGCCAAGCCGCGACCGAACCGGCAGTGTAAAAATGCCTATAGACTAACAGTTATGGGGTTTAACCAATGGAATCATTATGGACTAGACCAATTTGCAAAAGTGCATTACTCTGGAATCTTGTTTAATTTCTAAAGGGCGGTTTCAACTTGCACAGACCAAAAAGCCTTGTGACGCAATTGGATGGACCTATGACCAATCAGAGGAGAGGAACCTGTGACACATCAGTGGCAGACGTTTTTGGTTGCTTACGAGGATTCCCGCTCCTCTTTACAGTCATCGTACTAAACCCGCCCCATTTCACATAAAACTGTTGTGATTGGTCCGCTGGAAATCTATCTGAACGGGAGGGAAGCCAGACATGTAAAGACCAACAGCAGGAAGCCCTACCTCCTGGTAGGAACTCCATGATGAGGTAAAGGTTCAACTTGTCCTGGAAGCTGTAGAACATTTTGACGACCCAAAGACTGTCTGCTTCGACCAGGATGTCCCTCTCCGCTCGAATGTGTCCGATCTAAAGACAACGTCATACTCATAATTCAAATAATGTCCACACAACTCTTATAAATATAGAATACCGCACATAACATACTACAATTCAATGACCAGACCAGGCAAGTACAGCCTTTTCAAATTTTCATGATAAATAAATACCCAACCAAATAAAATACTTTGATAGAGAACGAATCTAGCACAATATTACAACATTAAATTAAATACAAGGATTATTTTCTAAGTCAGCCAGGATACGTTGGCCATATTTTGTTATATCAAGGCTGGATACAAACGAAGTACCAGCTCTTTGGTGGGAAGAATTCGGCAGCGGAAGAGATCCAGCTTTGATATTCGAAATACAGGTACCAGTAAAAGGTGCTCTTTTGCATTGGACAAGCTTTGTAAATTAATTGAGTTCTCTAGTCTTCAAATGTTAGGTAGGTCCACTTTAAGTACCTGTTCCTTTTCCAGCATATCAGCTTTCCGAAGAATCTTCATTGCATATACATGTCCTGTGTCTTTCTTCTGCACCAGACGAACCTTCAAGGAAACAGAGAGTCGTGTTAAACCAACAGACCCTCCATGAATACCAGGGTTCATTCTTGGATGAGGAAACTATGATGAAAAATGTTCAGCAAGGTCGCTTCATCATTGCATAACTCAACGGCCATGAATGACAAAAGAGAATACGTTGGAATGGAACCGCGATGGGGTTACGCAATACAATATCGTGAAGCTGTGCCTCTGTGCAACAACCTTGATTAAATGATTGGGGCTCCAAACCAGTTCCATCGACTAGTCCTAAACCCTCTTTAAACTGCACACTCTGGTGCCCATTTCTTCTAAATGGCGTTTGGTGTACAGCCCTGAATACATCGCAGTGGTCACGATGACAATGGACATCTGCAGAAGCAGTTTTAAGAAGCTGTATTAAAGCGGAACTGTCGCGACTATTTTGGTATTTCTTCATTTTTTTGAGTTTCGGGCTTGTGTTTCTCACACGGACCAGACTTTTTTTTAATATGTCTAATATTGAGCGCCCCAGCTATGGCAGTTGTGAAACGGGCTGCAATGTAACGCATGGGGAAATAGCGCCCTGTCTGCATTACATCATCTCAGAGTGCTTTGAGTTGTTATTGTATGTGTGTGAAAACATTATGGAAAGCACCCTACCAAGAAAGACATTTTTTGCTTTACCATGTTTCGCTCAAAGGGAAGACTCGCTTTGAAACCTTGTGAGAGTTTACTTTTGGCAGGATGAGAAAAGTGGAAACATGAGGGTGGGAGAGATGAGTGCCGGCAAGAGTGTGTTGTGATGTAGAACAGAGAGTGGTCAAGTGTTATCCAAAAGATTTGGGTGAAGGAGAGAGAGTTGAGATTGAGATAACAATAGGGAGATTTCCTTCAACAACGAGATTTCAGAGAGAGACTCTTCCTTGACCGAGACATGGGCAGACACAATAACAAGGAAAAAGGAAAAAAAGTCAGAATCCCCTTAAGGGATTTTTAGACATTAATAACACCTGAGCCTGTAAGTGGCCAAAACAAGCACTTTGAAAGGACGTGCAGTTTCCTCAAGGGTTACATTGCAGCCTGTTTCACAACTGCAACAACTGAGGCGCTCTCGCCTACTATTGGAAATTCGAAAGAAATGTGTCCGTATTGGTCACTTAGACCCAAAATTATGGAATATAGGATCCATGTAAACGATCCAAAAGTTATCCTCAAACAAATGTCATTGACCCAAAACAATTTAGCCTCCCTATAAAATGTTGATTTATTTGACAATGATATGTTATTGTAGTCTGTGGTGACCAAAGATAAACAGCCTCCTACCTCTCCAAAAGCCCCTCTTCCGATGACCTTCAGGGACTCAAAGTCCTCCAGGCCGAGCCGGGTGCGTTTCAGCCGAAGGAACTCGGTCTCCTTTCTGGCATGTTGAGATCTTCTGACCCGTTTCTGGTGAAGCAGAAAAAAAAAAAATCATATTAATAATACAGTATTTTTCCTCAGGAAATTGAATTGTACTATACGATGTTGTGTGGGCATGTCAAATAATAAATAAGGGGATAAAAAAATTCTGGAGCAGCTTAGAATTTAAGGTTACAGAGAAGACATTAAAGGATTTGCCTGGTTTTCCATTACCCTGTGTTAATGGTTGACAGTGTCTATGTCGAGAAGTAAATCAGCAATGATATTTGTTAAACTCCCGACCTCTTGCTGGGTACACTATTTGTTTTGTACAACACAAGTCTATGCATAAGAACTGTCCTGGTTGGTAGTTATCTCCAGTAGTGCCCACATAAGAACTGTCCTGGTCTGGTAGTTTTCTCAAGTAGTGCCCACATAAGTACTGTCGTGGTTAGGTCGTTTTCTCCAAACAAACAATTCCACAAGTTGAAAGGTTGCAATGTGTAACATTTTAGCCAGCTCGTAGCTTAAAATAACCTGGCGATATCTTTCCTGAATGCTGACCGTTAGAGATTTCATTAAAGTTATCAATAATAACTCCTCCCATAGCTGATGCATTCTACAAACAAGTAATGCTGGCCAACCAGAACCGCTCAAAGGTAGGAACCGTCTCAACATTACCAAATCACCTCCCACCCACGCAGCCGTCACAGCTGAGCTACGCTAGTTTGTGACATATGCTGTTGCTATGACAGTATTTTACAAGTATTTTTAGATTGTGAGCCAGTACTATGTGTTCAACAAGGCCAAAATACGAACTTACGTCTTCATCGGCCAATCCCTCTTGATCCATCACTTTTTCTAACTTCTGCTGTCTGAAAACAAGTCAATAGGAAATGTTGTTACTTGATTGATTACTTGTAGATAAACTGTAGCCCATTATTTACCTATGGCGGCAGCAGGTGGACAAGGAAATAAAAATGTAAAGTCAACAAAACATACTTTGGAAATTGTTCCAATGTAAAACAAGTTTGTACATTGGAGTGCGGACGCATTCAATTTTGTAGAGCAAGATAACATTTGAAATGCATTCCAAACACAACACCTTACCTCATCTCCCTTTCCTCGTGCTGTGCTATTAGGTTACTGTAGAAGTTCTCCAGGGTCACTTTGGCCATGGTCACTCTGTCTTTAGTGTGGTTACTCATGGAGGAACAGGAGCTCGGGCCCGTCATTGCCATGGTACCTGGATGGAGCCAACACAGTTTTGGTTTCAGTTTCTAAGCGGACTGAGAAACGGATAATACTGCACAGTGGTAGACTACAGTAACAGTAGGGCTGTACGCAACCCTGAACTTTCTAAGTTGACTCCCAGTTCACCGGTTCAAAAGCATAATTCAACCATTCAGGTTAAAGAGACAAATCATCCAGTCAAACAGGCCGGTCACAGGGATAAGGCAAGTTAAGGTAAGTTAAGGCGACAGGCACACTTTATCCCACCATAACAACCATACTGTATCGGAAAACAAGCATTGGATATGAGATGGATGGGCTATTGACAGCACAATAATAAAAGGAATCTAAAGCGTGGGTAAGGCCCGGTTGTTGACATATGACTTTGTTGATTTACATTGTACATTGTGTTGCCTACAGTCAAATGGACTGATTAGGCGTCCGGCTACAAAACCTAGACAAACAATTCAGAATGTGAACTCTCAAGATCAGGAGGGTCCAAAGAAGCTAGAACACGAAAAAGCTCAGAATTTTCCCAGGAAAGGTGACCCTAGTTCTGAAATGTTACATGGTATCACAGGACAGGGAGCAAGGAGGCCAAACACCACCATTATACGCATTGAAGAGAGCCCTGGAGATTAATCAGATAGCAGTGTTTCCCCTAGATGGTTTCCAGAAGCGGTATGAAGTAAGCGGGTGCTCTGTGCCACGACGAGGCATTAGTGTGCACACCGCCGTGGAACAGTGCTACCACACCAATGAGGCTAGTGCGTGTACCGACGCTGAAATGGCCTCAAACAAACACCTTGGTTGGAGCTTTTCATTTTCCTTGGCTTCTCATAAAATAGGTAACAGACACCCTATCCAGACTGCGTGTCTTCTTCCTGCACCCACCTCTTTTCTACCTACCATCTCCTCTCCTCACTCAGTTCATACCATCTCCTCTCCTCGCTCAGTTCATACCCTCTCCTCTCCTCGCTCAGTTCATACCCTCTCCAAGCTCAGTTCATACCCTCTCCTCTCCTCGCTCAGTTCCTACCCTCTCCTCTCTCAGTTCCTACCCTCTCCTCCTCTTTAGGTTCTCCCATCTCCTATCTCAAACTCTCCTATCTCACCTACACTAAGTGACTTCCTGTCTAATAAGGGAGTACTTAACAAGTACTGAATGAGGCAAACTATATTAACCTAAAATTTCATCATTAAGAGGGCATATTATGTTTTCTAAGAATATATAAAATGCTTACACACATGTTAAAATGGGAAGTAATGGGATTCATCTGTCTTGATAATGTACTGTCTGCAAGAATGCAGCCTTTCAGCAAAAACAGGAAACAAAAAACGAAGGTTCACATCATGCGTGGTAAATATAAATAAACACGCAGCCATAGCAGTAGGTTATTTTGTCATATTACTTGTTGTAAAAGTACTAGTACTGCTTATTTCGTTATATCTGTGAGGAATTATGCTACTAATATATATCCGAAAGTATATTAGTAACAGAATACTTTTGTAATTCGTTACCTCCCACTTAGTCAATATGCACCCATACCGAAGCCATTATGACGTCTTAACAGTTAAAGAAAGTTTTTTTCTAATTAATGCGGAAAAAAAAAAATCCTGTCATTGGCATTGAACAAGAACATGGTTAGATATATTTGTTTTGCAATTGTGTTTTCCACTTTACTTTGACAACTCCCTATCATGCCTTGGTTTTTGTTTACTCCATTTGGGTTGATTGAAGCAAACAAGACTGCGGTTATCATGAACTATCAGAAGAGGCATTGACAATATCCCCACTGTCGTCATATCCCCCTCCCCCGAGCAGAAAACACGGCGGTTGTCGGACTTTGAAAGCCTGGACATGTCGGCTGCCTTGAGCAGAAAAACGTTCAAGCATGTGTCGCCAACAGGGACAGTAATGTTGTCTTAACTTAAGCTAGGATGCAACGCTAAGCAGGCAACTTTCCCTCGCTCACTGCTGAGCAAAACTAAAGACAAACGCACACAGTTATTTTGTCCATTAAAGCGAGAGATAAAGACAACTATAGGGATCGTAGGATGTCTCCAACGACCCCTCCTGAACCCGGAAAGTAGGTAGAGCCTGACATTTGCATTCTACCTTCAGGTTCCCACCTGGATAACAACACGGAGCGCTGGGTCCCACACCGTGTCACACACAAAGCTGATCGTTTCTTAACACACCCAGATCATCACAACTTGTTCCTAACACGTCTATACAAACTACCATCTTAATATCAACCACAACAAACTTGTAACGTAGTCGTGAAGCCTGATCGCAGCACTTCACTTTGATCCACCAGTCCAGTGTAGCTAGTCGCATAGCAGAGCCTCTTAGCGGAGCAGCTCTCAAATAGAAGCAAACTAAAAACTTTAAACCTTTTTATCTTGTGGTGAATGTCGCAGCTTAAGCCCAACAGCTCCCACGTTAGGTGATATGTGTGTGTAGGGTTCAACGCCGTGGGAAGGTGAGATAGCAAGCGCTAACTAACGTGAGTTAGTACTAGTGAGTGCCAATCCAGCCCAGCTAATTTGTTTACAACGTCTTGAAATGTTGTCATAAAGTCTAAGTTACACTGCAACAACTCGAACAAAGGTCCCTGTACGTTACGGCCATGGTTAGATATTGTGTGGCATAGTTTTTGTTGTTGACTTACGGTCGAAGGATCGCTCGTGTCCGTCTTTACTTCCCTTACTTTGGTCCAACTGAGGATGAGGATGATGATGATGATGAGGGCGATGACGCGCAGTACGGAAGAGGAGCGCTGCCAAAACATTTTCAAAACGTCAAGAGCGCAAACGTTTTGTGTACTCCTTCTGACACCTTCGTAGTAGTCATTTTGAAACAAAAGAATAGTTTTTTTTTTTTTTTTTATTGTTTCATAACATAAGGAAGCTACCAAAAGGACCACCAATACATCTGTTATAAATACAGTACTATTAATAACTCATAGGACTCTATCACATTGGATTCTGAAAAACTTTTCGAGAAATGTACGAGATTTGACGTCTGCGGTTCGTCCGTGGATAATGTTATATAAGAACAGTTCATGTCACAGGGAGGCTGTAGGTGGCGGTAATGCGTCAAATGATGCCAAACTCAACGAGGCTGAAAAAGCAAAAGAAGAAGAAGAGATACACCAAAACAGCCATGCTCCTACTTTATTAACAAACTTGTTATATCTCATCGCATGTCAAAGTATCCAGTATTGTTTAGTCATTTTCTAATTGTTCAGGTACTAGTCTTCCTACCATTCGCTACCCTCAAATGGTTGTGTTAAGTTGAGCTCACCCATCCATTGCAGATGTGTTGACCAGGGGAAAGATGCCTCTATTAACCCTCAATGGAGTGACTATCAACTTTCCCTTCACTCCATATGAATGCCAGAATGATTACATGAGTAAAGTCATCGAATGCCTGCAACAAGTAAGTCATTGTTCAATTAGGCTACCCCCTGGACGTGTAACTTATGAATGTTAATACTAAACTAAATGGTGAAATAACTAATGGGTCAGCTTGTAAAGGAGGGAAACATGCCATCATCCTAACTTCAGAGGATGGTTTCACGAGCCTTATAACATATACTGCAATACATTCATTGTTTGATATATGTACATTTATAATACCATATTTAATATCCCTTTTCATGTAAAATAACTTCAAACTAGTCCAACACATTGTTACTGTATGCTGCAACAATTTGAATAGTTGCTTCACATTTTAACCATCATGGCACCCACTTATCTCCGTTTCATTTAGAGCGGCCTTTTTAGATGTTTAAATGTGAGTTATTAAATTATTATCTCTTCCCAAACTTACCCCATTACAAATATAAAAGTTAATACTGGCCTATATTATCAAATAACCTGTATCACCCTATTTCATGTAAATGCACGTCCATTATTTATTTTAAGTGGTTTCTGCCAAGTGCGTCAATTGGGTGTCAAATGTAACGAACCAAACCCAATATAGTTTAACCCAACCGTTTATTTGCAAAAGTCCAATTTGTGACAAGTAAATCCCGAATTCTAATTCTAATGATGTCATTACATAGAAGGTGAATGGGGTCCTGGAAAGCCCAACCGGTACAGGGAAGACCCTGTGCCTGCTCTGTGCTACGTTAGCTTGGAGGGACCACTTTAAGGACACCATCTCCGCTCGCAAGATAACAGAGAGACTGAAGGGAGCCGAGATGTTCCCTGACATGCCGGTGGCCACCTGGGGTACTGCGGCCACGGATGGAGACGGAACAAGTATTCATTTGATGTTTTTTTTGCAGTATGATGTTTGATGGATAAATCAATAAGTTGTTTTGCTGTCACATACATTGTAAATCTGTTAACGATGCAAATTGTCTCTTGTTTTAACATCACTTAATGTTTATGTTATTGTGGCATCCAGCCTACTACACGGATATTCCAAAAATCATATATGCATCCCGGACACATTCGCAGCTCTCCCAGGTGATCAGTGAGTTGAAAAACACTGCCTACAGGTGAATAACCTCCTCTCTGAAACGTTACGTCATTTCAATTGTCCATGGGGTGTTGTGCACCTCGGTTCATGAATGTACACGGTCATAAGTGATCATTATACTCGTGTTTTGTTGGGCCAGACCAAAGATGTGTGTGCTTGGATCCAGAGACCAGATGTGCATCCACCCAGAGGTGATGCGTCAGGAGAGCAATCACATGAAGGTACAGCTAGGATTGGTTGACGTCGGTCACTATTTATTTTTGCCTCACCTGAATCCTGCAATTAACTAACACAACGCATAGTGTTTGTGGGCCGGATCCTTATCAGGGATCCAGCAGGGCTACGTGGGATTCTACAAAGGCCGTCTACTGCACAGTGTTGCTTTGAAACCTTTAAAGACACTTGTGTTACAGTTTAGTACTGCTCACTGAGTTTGTGTTTGCGAATTGCGCTTTTATAGATCCCCCCCCCCCCTCTAGCGACATGATTGGTCGATACAAATATGAAGCAAATTCAAATGTTCTGTTAACCCACATTCAAGCATGAGATTTGAAAGTGATTTGAACTCGGGATGCTCTGAATTACATTGTACGTTCTCTTGAATTACCAGGTGTCATTGAGCTGAATCTCAGATGTAGAATCTGAAAACAATGGAATTATTTTTGACGCATTGTGTTTTTTCCAGGTTCATATGTGCAAAGCAAAGGTTGCTGCAAGGTCCTGTGCATTCTTCAACAATCTTGAAGGTAATTTTTACTTAGATTTAACTGTTATCAATGTACACAGGGTGTCCGCGGAGGTCTTAAAAGTCTTAAAAAGTCTTAAATTCATTTTTCTAAATTTAAGGCCTTAAAAAGTCTTAAATTCGTCAAAAATGTCATATGCTGGGCTTAAATTTATAACTCGGAGGTCTTAAATTTGTCGGGGCAGGGTTATTTAATTTTTTATTTTTCTCGCGGGACTTTTCGGGAAGGAGATGTACGAGGGGCTACTTTCTTGCTAGCTGCATATAAACGGATGTCTGCGTGCTTGCTAGCTAGTCTGCAACAATGGGTAAATGCAAGTTCAACGTCAGTTGGCTGGAAGACGTCCGTTTCCGAGGTTGGCTAGCGTCCGTTGCCAACCCAGAACAGGCCAGATGCATTCCGTGGAAAAGTAGCCTACATTCAAGCTCGGCACCATGGGGATTAAGGCTGTCGTCAGCCATATGCAGAGCCAAAAACATAAAACCTCTGCCAGGAGCCAAACACAGACCCCAGCCATTTCTACGTTTTGCATCTCTGCCCCGGTGCCACCGCCGCAGACGGTCCGTGCTGCTAGCACTGACCTGAGGGTAGCATTTGGTGTGACACCAACACTGAAAGCGAGGTGTTGTGGATTCTAAACACAGTGGTCAAGCACCAGTCCTACAACTCGAATGAGGGGATAGGAGATCTCTTCGGTTTGATGTTCCCTGACTCTCAAATCGCGAGCACCTTTACTGCTGGAAGGGACAAAACGGCGTATATAACTCGCGGACCAGCGCCTTTCATCCGAAACGAGTGAATCTGCAGCGTCAACAAGGCTGATTTTATTTTGATATTTGAGACGTTGAACCACGCCACTAAAAGCAAGCAACTTGACGTGCACGTCCGATATTGGGTCGGAGATCGAGTACATTCCCGGTACTTGGGCTCGCAATTCATGGGGCCCCGCATATATGGGGGTAAAAGGGATGATGATACATAATATTTTTTAGACAATATGCAGAATCTTTTCACTTACGAATTAACACGGTCGAGCCAGGTTTTCCCAAGAAAGCCTGGGTATGTTCAACGAGGTTCGTGGAATACCCCCCAGGTCTTACTGAAGGCATTTATTTAATGGTGAAAATATTATTAATCAGTGGCGTAAATATCGACGGTGCAACCGGTGCAGCTGCCCGGGGGCCCAGACACTGTCACCCCCCTCTCAACAACTTACAACTTGGGTGCACCATAAATACGTGCTGGTGCACCCAAATTAAAAATTTTGGCGCACCAGTGCACCCAAGCAAAGAGTTAGTCTGGAGCCCTGGAGTATCACTTTATGTTCAATAAACAGACAGATAGTAAACTTGAATGAGTCTCATTGAGTGACACACATGCTATGCTTGGGTTGTAATACAGCGGGATCCCCCCCACCATCGCGGGTTTAAGGTCTTAAATTTCATTCGAGGTGGTATTAAAAAGGTCTTAAAAAGTCTTAAATTTGACTTGCTGAAACCTGCAGATACCCTGGTACAGCATGGATATCCCTTTCCCACAAGTGTGTACTTCTTATAATTTGAATCCTGCCAAACATGAATGAAAAGTGGTAATAAGCTAATTCATTATAATTAATTATACTTATATTTATACATTTTTACATTATACTAAACTTGCACCTTTTTTAAACGTGTTTACAAAGTGCAATTAAAAAAGAGGAACCAATATTAATGACACAATAGGGCTTGGGAAGACAGACACTTGAAATGGCCTCACAGATTTAGAGTACCTATCCAATCGACCAATCCAAGATTGAATCTGAGGCCTGTCCTAATAGTATATGTGTATATATATATATATATATATATATATATATATATATATTTTTTTATGCTAACATTTTTTTTAAATAAAAAGCTATACAATCTATAGGACGAATGAGCTGTAATGATGGTCTGTGTAGCTCAGATATGAGCAATAACCCGTGGTTAATTTTCATTCCATGCACCTTCCTCACCAGAGAAAGGCACCGATAAAGATCTGGTTAATTCCATCATGGACGTGGAGGACTTGGTGAAAGCTGGGAACAAGCACAGGTTTGATTGAATGTGTTTTCTTTATCATATTTCATTTATATCATGACATGGTTTGCATTGTTTTGAATAAAATACGCATGTATTTCTAAGATTTTTTTTATCTGGGGTTTAGTAGGATAGTATTAGCAATGATTAACAACGTTCCCAATCAGCATTAACCTATGATTACTCTTTTAGGGTTTGTCCGTATTATTTATCGCGTACCCTGAAGACGCAGGCAGAGATCATATTTATGCCGTACAACTACCTCCTCGATCCAAAGGTGAGTACAATTTTTGATTTCACTATTTAATGATGCTCCTCTCCTCATGCCGGGGAAAACTGTTCCTTAATGCCTCCTTCCTCTTGTTGACTAGAGCCGGAGAGCACAGAATCTGGACCTGAAGGGGGCAGTGATAATCTTTGACGAGGCACACAATGTGGTAGGCAGCCAACGTCCCTCATATCTTTCACAGTCGTTTGGTAATGGCTGAAAAATAAATGAATTTCATTCACACACATATTGACAATCCATACGGACACGCTGACCTTCGTACTCCTGTTTAGTTTAGTTTATTAAAGATCCCCATTAGTCTACACACCATAGTGGAGACTATTCTTCCTGGGGTCCAGGCAAAAGACATTACAATACAGATTAAAAAAAAAAAAGAAAAAAAAAGTGCAGTACAGTATGATCATTGTTGGTGACCAAAACACAGACTTAGTAATCAACATTTACATTACATGTAAATAATGCAAAAAACAAATAACAGAGAATTAAAAACAAATTATCTTTTGTCAGTCCAAAAATACCTTAAATAATAACCTAATCTACTCTAATTTCCTTTCTGATTATTGCTGCCTTAAGTTTCCTTTTGAATTTACCTTTATTCCTGGTTAGAGTCAAATATGAGGGGAGCAGATTCCAGTATGCAATGGCTCTGTACATTACTGTTTTTTTGAGTGCATTGGTTTTGGGTAGAGGACAAGTAAAGTGACCACTTAGTTTATGGCGGTATGCTGGAGCATCTTCAGAGTGTTCCCATGTATCCATCCCAGCCTGTGTTCCCTGTGCAGGAGAAGATCTGTGAGGAGTCCACCTCCTTTGACCTGACCCCCTACGACCTGACGTCCGCGATTGAGGTGGTAAACAGCGTCTTGCAGGAGCAGGCCGAGGGCGCAACCAGCGCGGAGCCCATCGCCGACAACTTTGCCTCGGGGTCTACGAACTCTGGTGAGAACTCTTTTGTTTCAACAGATACCTTCACGCACTGCAGGTCCCTCTCCACACTCCTATGGTGAATAGATGGAAATGTGTTGTTGTTTTTTGTTTCAGATTTAAATTTGAACATCGCTGCAATTGCCAAGATCAAACGTAAGCATATTTTGTATAAAGAAACAACTTTTAAATAATCTACTCCTTAACTTTTTTTTTTTTTACAGATGATATAATGAGCCTCTCAGGAACCCTCTTCGAAACTATTCCTTATTGTTTTTACAGAAATGCTTCTGGATTTAGAAGCCGTCATTGATTCCTATGAAGTTTCCAGTGAGAAGGGCTTGACTAAACCTGGAAGGTAGACAATCGTACAACCTAGCGTTGTACCATATTGCAGCCTCACCCCCTGGGTCAGATAAAAAATGGTTTGGATTAGATGGTGTCACATTATAAATTGCTTTGATTCACAGCTTCATTTTTGAGTTATTCAAGAAGGCCAACTTGACATTTGAAACCAAGAGTGCCATGTGTGATGCTCTGGAGCAGATCACAAGCTATGTTACAGGAAGTAAGCAGATTTCAACATCATCCTAACACTGTTTTCATGGAAGAGTTGATATTGTGTTCCTAAAAAGCATATTTTCAAGATGATTAATGTTATGTTATTTCAAATTTGCCTTGTCATCTCTTCCGTATTATGATGCGAGCCAAGAAAATTTCATAAAGACAACAAATTGATCTAATAATGATTGATTTTTCTCCTCAGAAACGGGAATATTCATGAACACGGCTGGGTTACAGAAGCTCTCTGAGATCTTTCAGGTGAGGGTTAAATCAAAAGCTAGCTTTGCTGAAAAACTTCTTATTGGATATGTTATCGAAGACTGAACAAACAATTTAAATGTAGTTTGGTACAGTGTTGAACTTCCCATGTGTAAAAACATTTACTACTAATTGGATGAAAAGCCGGAAGACACTCTCCTCCCTCTAGTATAGACTTCCCTTGTTTCAAAATGCCCAATAAAACAAGTAACGAGTACACTTTTATGCTGTGATGTGATGCTCTACCCTAGCTGGTGTTTTCTGGTGAGCCAAAAGAAGGGAACCCAGAAAAAGAAATGCAGGCTAATACTGCTCAGTTCAAAGTGAGTATTAAACAAGCATACACTACGTCTTGATTTGTATTATCATTTGGAAACTAAAACACTTAAACACACAATTGTTCAATAGGTTCATATCCATAAGGATAACAGCTTTAACAAGAAGCCACAGAAGGTAGACGTATGGGCATCATCGTCAACAAAAAAACAAGGTACCTGCACAGCACGTAGAAAGACATCTGGAAGAGTTTCAGAGTAATCCCGGTGAAATCTGTTTGTTTGTGTTCCATTTCCCCACTTTACCCACTGCATTAATAAGTATAGTAACAAATACAGCACATACTAGATACGTATATTGGTATATGTGACATTTATAAACGTAAAAAGAGAAAGAATCTATTTTTTTAATTTTAGGGATTCCTAATATTAATGTCATTCAATAATGTCCCTAAATGTATCGACTTGATACCAGTCGATACTGGTATCAATATAAGTTTATTTAATTAGACCCATATTAATCATATGTAGCATAAGGGTTAGGTATCTTTAATAAAGAATAAAGTGAATTGAATTGAATATCGGTCACTATATCTTTTAAACTGTTTAAAAGCAAATGTGTGTTCTCTTAAATCTTTGAGCTCCCACAACTTTGTGTTTGCAATACATTTCTACCAGATACTACACGTTGATCGTCTTTATGAATGGTTGTACCTCATTGGTTGATTTCCTTATGTTTTATCCAATCCTGTAGGCAACATCTTGAGCTACTGGTGTTTCTCTCCTGGCTTCAGCATGCAGGACCTCAAGCGTCAAGGCGTGCGCAGCATAATCCTGACCAGTGGCACCTTGTCGCCCCTTCAGTCTTTCACAGCGGAGATGCAAATGTAGGTCTGTCTGTCGTGATCCCTGGCCTTAGCCAGGGATCGAGAGATAGTGCAGACACAAAGTAACAAGTCCAAACTGAATCAAGCATGCACTCACGTATTTTATGTTTTAGCTCTAAAAGAATTACAGAGGTCCAGCCTCGATGACCTGACTCATAGCTGGCCAGGGGCATGTGCTTGCGTCCAGGATGAATTGTAGCCACCCTGTATTGTGACACCCCTTGTGAATGTCTCCCCTCTGGCCTCCGTGTCGCCAGTCCCTTCCCCGTAGCGCTGGAGAACACTCATGTGATCCAGCGAGACCAGATCTTCGTTGGCGTCGTGGACCAAGGACCGGACGGCGTGCAGCTCAGTTCCACTTACGACCGCAGGTACGCAGTCCCAGCGATACACAGCGGATCAGTGAACACTTGACTTGCTTTTGCTGAACAGGTGTTTTTGTGTGTGTCTGTGTGCCTCTAAGGTTTGTACCTGAAAACATGGCCTCCTTGGGAAACACAGTTGGTAAGCACAACAGAAGCCAATCATTTCAGAAGCTATAGGCATGCAAGCATTTCTCTCAAGATGTTTAATAAAATGTTGTCCCATTCCGACTCAAATATTTGTATCAATATATTTCAGCCAACTTTGGCCGTGTGGTTCCCCATGGACTTCTGGTGTTCTTCCCCTCATATCCGGTGATGGACAAGACTCTGGAGTTCTGGAGGGTGAGCTGAATCCTAGTCGGTTGAACAGAAACCCTGGGCGTTATGATGGGACCTGAGGGAATCAGGCCATTGAGTATCAACTCTGAAGCAACTTGAGTTCTCATGGACATTATATCGCTTTGAATCTCGAATATGTCTGATGTCATTTGTGTTTATCTCTCTAGGCAAATGGACATGCAGGTCGCATTGAAAACATGAAACCAATGTTTGTTGAACCTAAGGGGAAGAGCAATTTCAGTGAAGTAGGTGAAGTTTTATCTACCATTATTGGTTGTTGACATGGTGCCCTTGGCATAAATGTGTATTGTGTTTGCACTGTTGATATTATTGCACATCATTTTGGGATTGAACTAATGAATACAATGCTCTCTTTTTTTAGGTTATCGAGGGTTATTACAACCAAGTTAACGATGCAACATCAAAGGGAGGCAGCTTTTTTGCTGTGTGTCGTGGAAAGGTGATTTCATGATCCAACTAGAACTCTGTTACAGCTGTTACAGGTTAACATTTAAACTCCAAAAGCACACAACTTTGTTCAGTAGCTATTTCTTCTACCGTTTTTCTACATCACAATGAATACCAAAATTGTTCTGTCCCATTTTTTACCATTAATGAATACGCATATGGCCATAATGTTGAATGTACATTTCTTACATTTGTTCCATTGTTCCATCCAGGCCAGCGAAGGGCTGGACTTTTCTGACAACTATGGCCGAGCAGTCATCATCACTGGCCTCCCATTCCCGCCTAAGATGGACCCACGGGTCATGCTCAAGATGCAGTTCCTGGATGAGACCAGCAGGAAGAAGATTCCTGGAGTCAAGGTACGATGACGGCATTAATCATCATAATATTGGGATTTATAGAGTGATTTTGACAAACTGAAAGCGATCAACGATCATCACAATCAGCTCAAAGCAACAACTAGATCCAAATAACGAAGGTCGAAGAGGTTCAGTCCATGCTCTGGGGGATTTTAGGGACTTCGGATGGTTGGTCAGTGCCCTGGGTGTGTTCTGTGCTGTCCTCCTCAGTGCCTGTCCGGCTCAGACTGGTACAGGCAGCAGGCGTCTCGGGCCGTCAACCAGGCCATCGGACGTGTCATCAGGCACAAGGAGGACTACGGCGCCATATTCCTTTGTGACCGAAGGTTAGCTGCTTTGAGGAGATTATCGTAATTAATTGTTGTGTCAGGAGCTTGAAATAAGTGATATTTAATTTTGGTGGGATCACTTGGATCATCCATCTAAAATCTGTTTCCTGCAGATGCCTTGACAAGCAAGATGAAATTCAATTTTTGTATTTATTAACTCTTTGGATTTTGGCGGGATATATGCATGTGATGTTGATGTTTACTCTCATCCACATAACTGTTTATGATTTTAAAACCAACCAAAAGATTCATATTGACTGGATTTCCACTGGAAATCCATAGATTCCCCCTAATTTTACTTTTGCTTTTATATATGCCCATGACATCTGGCAATGGGATCCAAACCGCATAGTATTTTAGGATAGATAAGCAAATAATGAATAATTTGGATGAATTAAAAGAGGAATTGATCACTTTTATTTCTTTTATTGTTTTGAATTAATTGAATGCCTATTTAAATATGTCATGTTTTCTTAAGAAAAATACCGTTCCCCACATTTCTCTGTGCCTCCAGGTTTAAAAACGCAGATGTCCAAGCCCAGCTGCCCAAATGGTTGAGGCCTTACATACGCAGATATGACAACTTCGGCAACATGGTCCGTGATGTCGCTCAGTTCTTCAGAGTGGCCCAAAAAATGGTATGGTCAGAGATGCAACGCAGACCAAAGTCTATTTGAATACTTCGGTGATAAATGAATCCTACAAACCGCATGTTTTGTTATTGTGTGTTCCAGAGGCCTCTGGTTCCTAAGGCAGCCGGCGGCAGGGATTCCTCAAGCGGCCCAGGCGCTCTGTGTTCCAGCTCCACCGGCTGCTCGGGAGGTCAAAGCACTAGTGTTCAGGCTCCCCTCGCGGCCCAGAAGGCCAAGCTACTGGATTCCCACGTTCCTAGTCTCAAAAGGAGGAAATTGAGTGAGTATCACAGCGAATTCATGATAGTTAAAATGCGTCAAGTATTTTGACCCAAAATGACAGTACGTCTTACACCTCTGTTATAAATTCACATAAATGAAGGGTAGGGAAAGTGAGTATTCAACGTGTCTTTTGGCCTTCTTGTCCGTCAGATGAGCACCCGGGAGGCGATGGGATGGCCCGGCTGTCTATTCAGTACAGCACCGAGATGCCAAGCAGCCAGAGACCTGGGACATTGATGGACGCCCTGGCTCACAGTGACAGGCAGCATGGGGGAGAGGGAGGGGGAAACTCGGGGGCAGAGATGGTAGGATTCCATATAAAATGAATATTTAGTAAAAATGTGTAAGAAAAAATCTGATATAGTGTTTGATCCAATGTCTTTTATTGTGGTTTTTATGCACTATTTCTCTGTTGCAATTCATCTTAAAAATGTACGTCCTTTTTTTTATAATTATAACTGAACAATGAAGACATTGCATTGAGTTGATTATTGATTGTAGTTTGTGTTGATGTCCTCTTCTACTGTGTACCTGCTGTAGGCCAGCGGTTTGTCCACACGGTCTCTTCAACATGACAAAGACATGGATGATAAATCTCGGGGAGGGAAACGGAAAATCAAACTGGTCCAGGAACAGGTAGGAAATACATGCCAAAATAACCAATAACCGCATAAACGTATTACCATTACTTAGAATAGCACGAATACCGGTAGTTAGAATAGTAGAATAGTTAAATCACTTAATCTTTTAATTTTTTTATGATTTAATAATTTTCATCCATCATTTCATCAAAGCAGTTTACTTTATAGCTCAAAGAAGGTCACGTATACCGATTCAATTAATTACTCTTTGCATCCAACCCTCCATATCGTTGCGATCGACACACACTGACACCAAAACACCAAATCTCTCTTTCCAGAAAAAGAGCGTTCCGCCGGGCGCGTCGGAGGAGAACACGCACAGTAAGGCCCGGCGCTTCCTGACGGAGATGAGGAAGTCTCTGAGCCAGATGAACTACCAGAAGGTCATGGACGCGCTGCAGGCCTACAAAAGGCTGGACGACCTCGGCGTACTGCAGGCAGAGGCCGCTGTCCTCCTGGTCGACGCCAACACCCACGTCCTCTACCGTGGCAAGTTCACCTCTTTGTTTTGTGTGTGTGTGTGTGTGTGTGTGTGTGTGTGTGTGTGTGTGTGTGTGTGTGTGTGTGTGTGTGTGTGTGTGTGTGTGTGTGTGTGTGTGTGTGTGTGTGTGTGTGTGTGTGTGTGTGTGCGCACACATCAGAAGCGAGTCATGTCAGAAGATGTAGACATGCAAGTACTTCTTTCATCATATTTTATCTCATATTGTCCCTGTTCAGACTCAAATGTTTGTATTAATATCTTCAACTAACGTGTGGTTCCCCATGGGCTTTTCTTATGAAAATACCACTCTCTGTCAGCATACAGCTTATTTTTCTATAAAATGCATAGAAAACAATCTGAAAAATCAAACAATAATCCTTGTCCAAGTTACTCATAATCTTTAGTCCTGTATATTTATAAATGGCTAATAACCCGCTGTCAAATGTTGCAGGACTTTACAAATTCCTTCGACCGCACCATAAGAAGTTATTTAATGAGAAATGCCAGGAGCTGACGGGTCAAGGCTGTGGATACAAAGAAGAGGACTCGCTCTCCAAGGAGGAGAAGGAGGCTCTAGTTCTGCAACAGACCGGTAAAGTCCTCAAATATGTATCACAGAGCACTTCCTCTATAGGTTGAGAATTAACAAAATATAAAAAAAAAAAAAGATCTTGTGGAAGAGTAGTTTGGCTTGTCCATTTTTCATTTGGTGGAAATGCCCATGTAGAATTTCCAATGTGTTAGCCTTGTATTTTCTGATCCACGGACCAGATTTCATGACGCGACTACATAGCACCGCCACTGATTGCACTCAGCCCATCCACCAGTCTGACTAACGACGCATCGACCATGTTGGTCCATTTCGAGCCCCTCTGGGCTGACAAGCGCTAGGGGGGACAATGGGTTGCAATTAAATGACATTGTAAATTGGAAAGGTCTTTCATCAGTGTAATGTGCCAATAACCATCATTATGCGTTTTTTTTAAGCAAACAAGGGGCGACCCGGTGTTAGCTCCCACTCTGGCCCTCCTGGCAATCAGCTGAACACCAGTCTGCAGCTCAACAAGGGAGGCCAGCATCTCGGCGTCCACACCTCAAGTGGGCATTTGCATAGACCAGGCCAGACGGGTAGATTACAATTAGTGCACACTTCCTCCTCAAGGGTCACAGCATGCCGGACACACAGACTGGGGATGAGCACATTGCAACCAATTACAGCAAATTAATCATCATGTTTTCCTGTAGCCATTTTCCGTTCTGATTGCGTCGGCTGTAAACGCGCATTCTGTGACGTCTTTCACAAGGTGACGGAAAGGGTCCAAGGGAGAGCTTTCTGGCAGCCGTGAAGGAAACCTTCGGAGCGGAGATGTCCAACCAGCTTCTTCTGGCCATGCGGCGTTACGAGAAAGACGACGACTATGAGAGCCTGATCACCATCGTAGTGGGCCTCCTGACGCAGAAGGATGACAACCTGGTTCTTCTAGAGGGTAAGGCTGTGTGATGAACGTATCGCTTTGAGCTGAGATTCGCCATGTCAGTCGCTCGAGAAAAGAAATAAAATAGTTTATCTTGTCTCCTCATACACTTTGGGTTTAAAAAAAGGGAACATGAAAATGAACCTGTGTATTACCATGTCAAATGTGTATTTTGTGTATTAGTCATTGGGTGGTTTGTTTTGTTTTGATTTCTTATTTTTTCTGCTTTCAGGTTTTGAAAAGTTTGTTCATCCCCACCATAAGAAGCAGTTTAAAGAGATGCTGGGGGATTTGAAAGGATAACCCGGCCGAAACAGCCAGCGGAGAGGCTAGGGTGGCACCCTCGGCCAAGTCTGGACCAAGTGAACTATACTGATGTTTGGCTCATCAATAATGAACTCTGGAATAGGTGAACTATTTTACTGTTTTTACAATCAAAAGGATGCCACGGTAAAAAATGAGAAAGTAAATGTGTATTGAAATCCAGACCGCAGATTCCTCCATTCACAATTACTGTAATGTATGTCCTATGTGTATATGTACTGTCTCGGTACTGTAAAACATGCATTCCATCATAATATTGCCTTGCTCACAAAATACTACAAAAAAGGGTTTTGAAATATATTGTGTATAGAAATGTAATTGATTAATCGTTGAAAATAAATATTTTTACACCCATGTTTCATTTAATCATTTGCATATGAAATTTGGTCTGACAAGCAATTATATTTATCAAAATATATTAAACGATTGTGATATTTGCAAATCTAAGGGATAGCCACATAAAACAAACTGGCTGCTTGGCTATGAAGTCGGAAGCTTCTGATTTGTTAACGTCATCAACAGTCGACGTCTCAATTTATGACGTGTCTCAGACGTTCCAATTTCACACCGGTCCTTTGCTCGGGCTCGACCACTAGCTGCTAGTGCTCGTTTGCTTGAAGCTTCAACATGGTCTGGATGAACGAGCGGCCACTGCTCTTTTCGTCGTGCTCAACTCCTGACAGCTAGCGCTCGTATACTTGAATCTTAGTGAAGAATAGCTAAAGATAATTGGAACGGAGCCGGTACAGTGCAAAGAGCAGATAAATCCCGTCTACGTAACATATCGCGACAGTGTATCCGTGATCTTACGGTCTCCATCATGGCAGGGAGGAAGTTGGTTCTGGAGGGGGAAATAAGTATAAAAAGCTTTATCTTAGGTCTAAGTGTGTTAATAATTCCTTTGATAAGGACATCATTTGGACATATCGACTGGGTGTTTGATTATCTCACGGGAACACCTGGAAAAATTGTAATTGCAATCTACATTGCAGTTATCAATGGCCTTTTGCTAGTTGTTTACAAGGGACCGCTGTACAAGGTAAGGCTTATCTTCATTATCCATACGCCTCCTTGCATTGTTCTGCATAGAATATGCAATTCCTATAGCATGTGTGTCTCCTATTTTTGTTTTGTGCATATGCAGATGCATGCATCGATTAATATATAAGCCAGGACACTAACTCAAACGTGGTTAATGTGACATGGCTAACGATGTAGGCGACATAGCTGCAGCCACTGTTAGCTAGCTGTCTAACGTTAGTTAATCTTATTACTAAAGTTGGATTAGGATTACTGTTTGGTGTGTGTGTGTGTGTGGTAAATATAGACAACTGAGCCGGTGGAAGTGGTTTAACTTCAGACAGCCATGTTTGGTCTTATCTAGCAGCCTTTTAACTACTTATTATTATTTGTTATTGTCATTAAATGGTCATCCCTTGTAAAGTCTCCGCCCCTGTCACTTGTTTTTAACTTCAAGTTATTCGTGTACTGTAACTATATGTGACTCTTTATGTCAAATGAGACAATACACTTTAACAGTTTGATTTGTAGCAAAGTTTGGCATTTGAACTGTGTATTTGTTGTGTATTATTATTGTCGCGTAGGCCTTGACCTACTTAACTGTCCTGTTCAAACTCTCCATCTGAAATTTGAGGGCAATAGACGATGTATTATCCTTTCGATGTGAGATAATGCATTAAATGGCATCACATGTGTCCTTTTTAAATATGAATGAAAAGTTCTGCATTTCATTATAAGTTGATCAGAACTGAATTTAACTCCTTAATATGTGGATGGAAAACAAAGGACCGATGTGGTTTGGATTATTTATATATATATATTTGTTATACTACTGGGCACTGCTTTCCATTTACAATAAATAGAGGAACTGTTCCAGTAAGCAGGTTAAGAAATCCTAAATTCAAACTGTCAGTCTATTTTGAGTTAGAGGAATATGACACTGTCCGGATTCTTTGGATTATGTGGAGCTCTAAATTCACTCAAATGTTCTACAGTCAGGCAAGAGGTTGTCAAGATGACAATCATTCGCATGATTTATACTCAAACATTAACCGCTCTTTTCAGGTAAGCTACAGAGCATAAATTGTCATGATATTTTCGGGTTCAGGTTAACCCAAACCCTTGAAATCCACACAGTGAATGGACAGGTTAGGTTAATTTCGCTTTTAAAGAAGGTAACTGCGATTTTCTGTGAAGATGAACCCATTTTTTAATGGGAGGGGAAATATATTTATAACGTGATTATTGATGAGTTTGTATGCATCAATTCCTGCTTTGTGAGTCGAACATAAATAAAAGTTTGCACTTAATGTTTGTTTGCACTTAATGCAAATCACAGAACAAAACCTTGTTCTGTGATTTGGGGTATCTGTGTTTGCTGATTTATCTTGGCTAGTTTATTTTAGACTGCTTCATCTCCCTTTGTTCTAGGTTGCTGTAAGAGCCTGCTTTCTGGGGGTTACTTTCGGATGTGGCTTACTGATAAGCCTTTCGCCATCCACTTGGACACATTTTGGCTGGTATGATTCCCCATGTTAGAGTTTCTACTAGTATCTTGCTGGCGCATTAGTCAAATAAGTGTGGTACTGTTTACTTTATGGAGCCCATGTAGAGACGAGGGTGTTTGTGCTAGCTTAGCCTACGCTACACTAACACCTCAACTAATCCATTGCCTAGAGCTTTAAGACATGCATCGATGCATTAACACAAACGTTTAAGTGTGCGTGAGCTTCTTCACAGTTGTGTGTTGATCACTTGACCAAGAACCCAAGTACCAGCCAGAAGCGCAAGACTACAGACATTATTATCGCTAATCGCTAATAAGCGATCGACTGTCCTGAAGCGCTTAGTGTAACATGTTGGATAACAAGGCACAAACATGGTGTACTTTTTATTGTTTTACTTGCAAGGATAACGTTAAGTCTTTGTTTTGTTTTGAACTGACTATGAATCTCCTGTTTACAGGTACATGTGCTCCCTGTCTTTCTTCCACTATTCGGAGTACCTGGTAACAGCCTTCATCAACCCCCACAGCCTCTCCCTCGACTCGTTCCTGCTCAACCACAGCATTGAGTACACCTTGGCTGCAGTGTCCTCATGGGTGGAGTTCACCGTAGAGAAGATGCTGGTTCCAGGTGGGCCTCGTCTGATTTTGTCACGGTTTCCTTCGATTTATAAACCTGATGACAATGTATGGTACAGCTACCTAGGTATTTGAGTTGTTAGTTAGGTTGCAAGGCGGACACATCATTCTTCTATCTTGTGCCGGATTTGGAAACCTTGAGATATCGACACTGAAGTAATGCCGAGCTATCAGTTTTGATTTTGGATATTCAAAACTGTTTCAAACAATTAACAAATATAAGCATTTTGGCAATCGAGCAAAATATCCCAGTAGGAAAACATTGAAGGCAGTGCAGCAGTTTGGAAAGGTTTTCCTCAGGTTCAAGTTACAGTTCAACATAAAAACATATTTGAGTGAGCAAAGCCATGCTAGCGTAATGGGATTTTACCAAACTGTCTTTGGGAGTATGAACGGTAGTATTATATTACAGCATTAGCCCTAATGAGTCAATTGTTCCATCAAACAACGAAAACAAGAAAAAAAGTTCTTCAAGTGTGCGTACTCACTACAAATATGGTTTGTCACTGTCGCCATGTCAATAGTTTCCAACGACTACACATGCCGAGTGATGAAAGCCCTGACTGTACTTTGGTTTCTATGGTTTGTCTCCTCACTGTTCCAGAGCTGAAGCAGCTCAGCTACTTCAGCCTCCTGGGCCTGCTGATGGTGATGTGCGGGGAGTGCCTGCGCAAGGCGGCCATGCTCACGGCCGGCTCCAACTTCAACCACATTGTGCAGAACGAGAAGGCCCAAAGCCACGTGCTGGTCACCGGCGGGGTCTACTCGATGTTCAGACACCCCTCATACGTAGGATGGTTCTACTGGAGCATAGGAACCCAGGTCAGTCCACACGGCCTTGAGGTGCACCGTGCAAGGAGTACCTTCTTTTGAACTGGGCTGCGATTACAAACGCAGAGCGGCAGGTCGTTCAAGAGGTTAAGAAGAAAATAAAATGCGTTATTTGGATATGTAATTTAATTGGAAATTAACTCAAACGTCAGCTAATGCATGACCATAGTTCTTGGAATATTAAAGCAGCCGTGTGTGTATCTAAATAGACAAACATCACCATGACAACATTGTCCTTCTCTATGCTGTGAATTAAAGCCGATGTTTGCTATGCTTTGCAGGTGATGCTGTTCAACCCGGTGTGTATACTGGGTTACTCGCTAGCCAGCTGGCGCTTCTTCCGTGAGCGTATTGAGGAGGAGGAGCTGTCCCTCATCCACTTCTTCGGCGAGGACTACGTGGAATACAAGAAGAAGGTCTCCACCGGACTACCTTTCATCTCAGGGATCCGCGTCAATTAGGTTTGGGACTCAAACTTGGGACATGATGAAACTTTGCAGAATGCAACATGGAGAGGCTAGTGCGTCTTCACAGCTTGCAAGCAGGTGACCCCCCCCCCTCAACCCAGCCACCCCTATTCCCTACCCAGTTCCTTGGGCTTGCAAAGCACCCAAATGGCTCAACGGTAGTGACCCTGATGGCTGCAATGGCTTACACTGTGGATCCTCTTGTCACACTCTCATGCCAAAACAAACAGAACTAAACATCGACAGAAAAGAAGATCTGCTACATGAATTGTGTTATACTCACTCAGTTGTTTCACCATCATTGTTTTAATATTTGTAAAAAAAAAAAATTTCTTTCACTTGGACCCTTTGAGTCTGTGGGGGGGGGTGTTTCCACCTGAGTTTATGTGCACAAATATTTAACAGCTAGTACTTGCATCTATAGATGTTACAGGGATTGTTGTTTATCACGCCTGGTATAGATCAGATTCCGATTTGAAATGTGATGTTTAAGGGTCAATATTCTATCAGTCAGAAACAACCTACAGGGCTAGACGCTGGACCAATTTATTTCTTAGTTGACAGTTCTAAGCATGTCTGAATGTGTTGCACTTTTACAGTAAACATTTCAAATCAAAGTTAAAGGGTTTGAGGTGATGACTTGCTTCAACTGCAATTGAGTTTTCTAATTTGAACCCTTTTTAAATTTTATCTTAAGTTAATGTTTTTTACAAATAAAAGTTACTCGTTACAATGACTTTAGTTTGAACTTCTATAGAGCAATGTGGTTCCGGAAGTAACCACCTTACCATGTCGATGACAATGCTATAGAATGACAACTTGTATTAATATTGACAGGTTATAAGATGCAAGAAATGTGCTAATGGAATCAAATATATTGTCACGGCTATCTTGGCAAACCATTGGCTTGATACCAGGCTTAAAACCAACGGGAAATTTACTTCCAGAACCAGATCTGCTAAAGGGTGCAGTCACAGTTGTGCTCTATTGTATTATCATTTATAAGATGCATTGAAGAGGACTGAGTAATGTGCGTTAACGTCAATCCTAGGCGTAGGAGCAGAGCGACGATCCCTCTGAATCGTATGGCCCCATTGGTGAGGCCACGGGCTTGGGGGTTACTGCTGGGGCTTCTCGTCCAAAGGACTCTTTCAGGTGTCTGATATGTCATTCAGGAAGCGTTTTCCCATTTTGTTTTCTGTGGTCCTGTTTCACTTTCTATCTATTCTATCGTTTGTCTCACGACATGTCAAGAGAATAGAACAAAGTAAGCCGATCATGAATTGACAAATTTATTATCATTACAACAACCAAAAATACACGGCTAAAATAGACGTATAAAAAAAAGAAACCCCGAAAAAGACAACTTTGACGACATCGCTCAGAACACGGCGAATAAAACGTGAGGACAAAGATGCGTTATGATGCACGCATCTTTAAAAAGGGGTGGGGGGGGAATGTAACAGTTCAGCACCAACCCAAAGCACCCATGACTCGTACGTGTTTTGGATCATTCCCTGGCAGCCTCACACTACGACCTGGCGATACCACTGAAAACAAAAACGTCTTTGGGACAACAAAAACAATTGGTCACTCCTGGAAAACATCTTTCTAAAATAAATCACAAAGGCACAGGAATGGAGTCATGTAGCACCGACGGAGAAAGAACGAGATCAAATGATTCTTCAAAAATAAAAACGGGGAAATGGTTCTGTGGATGGATATAACCTGTCGGCCGAGGAAGCACAACTCATTAGCATTAGGTGCAGAGTGGTGAGATAAAGACATGTCTGGGTAACCTTGACCGTCGCCCGAGGGGTCTTGCGCCGTATCTACGCTGTTCCCACAGGAACGATTGTGTGCGTTACCCGACACGCAAGACCCCCCCCCCCCCCTCCCTCCAGCCTGATCGGGACCCCGGTAGTACACTAATGACATGACAGGGACGTGAGGGCAGATGTCTCCTGCTGTGCAACAGATGGCCTTTTTTCGCGTGTGAGTGAGAGGATCGTGTTGGGAGCCGTTTTTAAAGTGTCCGCGGGTTGTACTCGGGTAACTTTGCGAGTTTCTCCTTGTCCTGCGTGCTCTCAGCCCTTGCGATGATCAAGGAGTGAGCGTAGCCCATCATAACCTGCGTGGACAAAACAGTAACAGGTCAATGTTGTTGCTTTGGATGTCACTCATGTGGAATATCATATGTAAGTAAGTCATGGACGGTACCATCAAGCATCTAAAAAGGTTATTAGTCCTCATTGAAGACAAGATGAACCAATACATTTAGGGACGGCTGAAGTGTTGATTATTCACCTGCTCTGGATAGATTCCATCCAAGGTCTTGACCTCCTGGGCTGTTGTAGAAGACTTTGGTTTGTTGTCTCCATATCCCTGTTGGATTAAAGTAAAACAAATAAGTAAAACAATGCATTTTATAAACCAGTGAGCAATTATATCTTCTTACGAGCCGCCATGCCTGAATGCACAGGGGGGGGCAGTGAATAAACCCCCCATAGGGGGACAGAACCTGCACTAAGATGCCATCAGGTTGACACTGAATTTATACAGGGGTGCACATAACTTCTTTATAGAGTTGCTCAGTTGAGTACCAGGAGATGGTGTTTGGTACGCACCCCAGACATAGCCCCAAACGTAGCATCGGATCTTATGAAACGTACCCAGTTTCACAGGATTTTTGCATCACCTTGTTTTTTTGGCACATCTTGTAAAAAGCACTGTAGTGACACAAGTGACGTTACGCATCCCCGGTTATGGCCGCGCATGCGTACTTGCGTGCCAGTTATGTGCACCCCTGAATAGATACATGTGTAACAAGGTGAAGGGCGCATGGCTGATAAATCGGTGCATCCTATCAATAGGAGAACTTACCAGTTCACCAAAGGTAGGTGAGGGACCCCAGCTGATCGTGCTCTCGTCTGCCGCAACAAGGATGCTGCTCTTTCTACAAGGATCAAAACATAGATTCACACAGTGAGGAAGGGACTCAATAACGCTGCCATCAGCAGGACACACAAGATGTATATGCGTGGGATCATATGTGGTTTATACATTTACGTCCCTTCACTCTAGGTCTTAATGTTTTCAAGTTGAATATCTTAGAAAGCGTTGCATGGATGAATTACGCATTGCAATGGCTCTCTGGTAAAAGAGTTGCCTCAATGAAACTTCCTGAATCAATCAAGGTTGATTAAGAACCAAATTTAAGATTTACATTTAGCAGACGCTTTTATCCAAAGCGACCTTTATCAGTTAATACACACATTGACACACCGACGGCAGAGTCAACCATGCAAGGCGACAGCCAGCTCGTCAGGAGCAGTTAGGGTTTAGTTGCTCAGGGACACATCAACACTCTTGCAGCAACCTTGCGGTAACAAGACAACTGCTCTACCTCCTGAGCAAAGCCGACCCCGCTAAGCCGATCATAGAAGGCATAACATTAAGAGTTCAGGTTCAGGGGCACTTCAACACTCACCCGCATGCCAGTCCTCGGACCTTCCACCCACACAAATCCTGGACAGATTTGGGGTACATGGTAGACTCTCTGGAAGTATTGGTTACCCCCCAGAAAAACAGACCACCTATAAAGGAAGAAAAGGACATGAAATTAATGAAAAACTGCTTGATCTGATCGATTTAAAAAAGGACCCTACTTCATATACTAGTGGGGTAGAAAGACCGAAAGGAAAAGCCCTGAATATCATTTAATCAACCCCTATTCATAATAAAGTGTATAGTATGATAACATTACTAAACTCCATTTGTTTTCCAGTGAACCAAATGGGCCAACATTAGATGGCGCGGACTGGGAAGCGGTCTCACTCAATATCAGGTCAGTGTATCCATGAAGAAACACAGTTCTTTGACTCACCCATCTCACTCAGAGCAAAGGAGCACTGGTAGCCAGTGAAGATCTGGGCGGCGCCGCGGCCGGGGAAGTCAAAGAGCTTCACCAGCCGCGGGACCATCTCGTCCTTCTGCTCCGTGTGGCCCAGGCGGCCGTAGCCCCCCCATCCCCAGCTGAACACGCGCTTCTGGGAGTCTAGAATCAACTGGAACAAACAAAGAGGCGAACGTTGAGCCTTAGGGCCAAGAGAGCAGGCCAAGTAGTATAAAAGTAGCAAACGTGCGGCTCGGAGCCGGCAGAGTATCAGAAGAGGCGGTGCTCATGAGGGGGCTCACCGTGTGGTTCCCCCCACAGGCCACGTCCCGCACCACCACGTTGGGCACCGGCACCACCTGGCCGTCCTTGGACTTCTCGATGAAGATGGCCACGCGGCGGGCGATGAGCTCACAGTCAAACTCGATGCGCTGCGCGCGGGCAATGAACTTTCCGTCAGAGTTGTGTCCTATGAGGAGACGCAAGAGGCGGCGTTAATAATGGGGAGAGGGAGAGGTAGCTGCACTGTAAAATTATTATTTATTTAATTTCAGATGAACTTGGGACACACACACACACACACACACACACACACACACACACACACACACACACACACACACACACACACACACACACACACACACACACACACACACACACACACACACACACGGCAAATCCTGTCTTACCTAGCTGTCCATATTCGGGGCAGCCGAATGAGTAGAGGTTGCCTTTGCAGTCCACCACCATACTGAACTCCGCGCCACAGGCCACCTTGACCAGCGGCTGGCCGTTGTAGGATATCTAATGGAAACCATCAAATTAATTAAAAGCCGATACCCAAACGCAAAGCACAGGGGCACTGGGGCATCAACGCCCTCTGGTAACCGTCCCAGGCAGGTTTCACAGCGCAATCAAGCATTTACTTAACCGTTTCTAACTGGAGATGGGAGACTTACCGCAGCTGGGCTGAGAACGGCGTCTGTCTGGTTGCCCTGGCCAAGCTGGCCCAACTTGTTCTCTCCAAATGAGTATGCAGTTCCTTCCTCTGTGAGGCGGAAATACAAAACCCCATCAACTTGACCGACCAAGTCCAACTCACAAAAACCCATGCATTGTTTTTGTTTTGCTTTTAAAGCAATTCAGATTTTAAAATATACGTAGCAATTTAGAGGCGCTTGGCATCCGTCATGTCTGAATAATACCAATGTATAGAAAATAAACAACTAGTAAACATTAAATATACACACACACACAATCAAACCTACAAGTAAACCTTAAGTATACACAACCAAACCTACTAGTACATTTAGCAGATGCTTTTATCCAAAGCAACTTACATCGGTTGATACACACATTGACACACCGACGTCAGGAGCAGTTAGGGTTAAGTGTCTTGCTCAGGGACACATCAACACTCGAACTAGCAACCTTTCGGTTACAAGACAACTGCCCTACCTCCTGAGCTAAGCCGACCCTGAGCTAAGCTAACGCGATTGTGAAATACACAATCAGACCAACTAGTATACATAAAAGTAAAACAGACCAAGTCAGACCTACTAGTAAACATTAAATACACACGATCAAACATTAACTAGAACCAATCCAACCTACGAGTAAACATCAAGTACACAAAGACATGCTCTGACCTGTGAGTGCCAGGGTGTGGTTGCGTCCGCAGGCTGCAGACACGATGGTTTTGTCGGCCAGTGTTTCGATGAGCTTGGGCGCCTCCAGACGCTTGTTGTCCCCGTGGCCCAGCTGGCCCTTCTCATTCCGACCTGCAGGGGGCACCAGAAGGAGAGACATGAATACCAAAAATAGCACCATATTTCCTGTATTCACACAGAGACATGAGTACCAGAACTCACCCCATATTTATTGTATACACACATAGAGGAGCGATACGTGTATCAGAACTAGCACCATATTTACTGTATTCACACATAGAGGAGCGACATACCAGAACTAGCACCATATTTACTGTATTCACATATAGAGGAGCGACATGTATATCAGAACCAGCACCATGTCTAATGTATTCACACAAAGAGGAGAAACATGATTACCAGAACTAACATATTAGCTGTATTTAAAAATGGCCATTTACTACATTTCCTTAACCTTTGAAGGAGCGTGTAGCTAAAAATAACATCAGAAGTCAAAGAAACAACTGTGCATCGATGTCATGACTCATAACTGAAGTCTGTTGCCCTTACATAACTCAGTGATGCTGTGTACAGCTATGATCCCCTGTTCCGGGGCTTGGCTGTAACATTCATGCGTAACATTTCAAATAGCTTGTAGCTTAAAATGATCTTGATGCATCTGTAGTCAAAATGCTGCCCGATCAGTCATTTCAATAAGGTTAATCCATAAAATTTATCCAGTAAGTGATATATTCTTCAAATAGAAAATGCTGGCCAAGTGTTACCTATGCTAGTTTATTCTTGCAAATGTCAGCACATTTGAAGCGATTTACTCAAGACGTTCCTTCCCGAGACGAGAACGCCTGGAATCTAGACTAATTAGACCTAAAATCAAAATCCTAAACTACCAGAGAGGCGGCATCTGCCTCTTACTTCTGCTTGGCTAAGGAATGGGACTCGCCATAAACCACCATTATAGCTGTATGCATCCGTTGGCCATCAGACTAAAACATCTATAGATACATTATAATGCTTTTACATTCTGTGGAATCAACACTCAAGATGGATTCCCCTAGGATACACCGCAATTCTCTCTACACCCATCTCACGGATGACCTCAGATTATAAAAATCAGGCCTAGAAATTGCATAAAAAAAATACATCTTATGGTGCTGAAATCATCAAAAACTGACAACTTCACACACTTAAATAAGAGACGTATAAAACCTTTACTTCTAGTCGGGTCTTCAGTGGAATATAATGAATATCAGACTCACCCCAACTCCATAGCTTTCCCTCCGTGGTGATGAGGAGACTGTGGGCGGCACAGGGACCAGAGATCACAGAGCTGACCTGGACGTCGTTCAGGCAGCCGTAGCGATGCGGACCCCACAGGTTCTGACCCAGGTTGCGGAACGCAGCTGCAAATGTAAGGAACGCCGTGAGCACGGAGCAAGCCACCAGTCTATGTGAACGCACTGGGAAATATTGACTCCTTACAGGAGTAAATAAAACTGATGTCCAAAGCCTGAAAGCCTACCAGTAGCCTTTTATTCCTTATTTCAAGCACATGTTGACATGATCTTTTTCAGAGTTTTCGAAGTATTTCTCTTGTTAGAAATATATTAATGTCACCCAATAGAAACAGCTGAATATATCCAATAGCTAAAATGCAGAAAAAACAAACAAAGCTAAGTTGTATTATACCTGATTGCTTGGGCACCTCCTTTCTACCAATTAAATCCCAGTTAGTTGCTCCAAAGATAACCAGCTGACCTTTAACCTTGGGGTACTCCAGTTTCTGTAAAATAACAGAAAAGTAGTGACCAGTGGTCATTATTCTGAATTTAGAGGGATTCCCAACAATCCAGATAACAAACAAAAGAAGAAAAAGGAAAAAATAAAGACAGACATTAGTGTAATGACAATAAAGAATACATACAAACGCATTCCATTTCTGTTGCAGATTCAATTCATTAACAAAAAGAATAGGACTAAACAAAATGAAAGAATGTTGCAAAAAAGCATTTGTGCTTTCAATTTAAAAACTCGGGAGCACTAACTAGAGGAGTTCTGGTGAGAAATGATGGCGTCCAACATAACCATTAGGTTGGCAAAGAATTGCTAAAAGAATATACATACTATTGCATTACATATGGCTCAATCGGTGAGCAACATAATTGTTTTATTACTTAAAAAAATAAAATAAAAAGATTCAATACTGGCAGAATAATAATTGCCTCTTTGTTACCATGGCCAATAATTAGATTCACATCCATAGCCTGAAGACAAGGGCTGAGGACCCTATAGACAGAATTATGACTTCTTCTTTGTTACCCTGGCAAATACTGCGGACACTATGAATTTAATTTAGAACACACTGCAGAAAACAAACTAAAACCAATTGTTACACAAACTGGTGCATTGGCCAGTATGTGGGGATTGCGTGACATTGTAATTGATAACGGAGAAGGAGATACTGTTCCCACATCCTGGCTCTAAGTTTATTCTAAGGGATTTCATGCGAAATTAACTTATTTTATTCCACATATATCATTACGGAACACCGGTACGATGTGTAGATGGTGACACCGGTGGGGGCTTCTTCAGCGCATCATACTGGTGAGAACTGATTCCACGACATGCCTGGTTGAGATTACTCCACCTTTTGGAGTCGAGTCATTGGGCTGACGCCAAGAGCCCTTTAAAAACAGATTGTAACGCCACGTTGGCTGGAGCTGAGGAGGGAGAAGCTAGTGCTGGTCTACAGGCATGGGTTATCCCTCAAATTATAATCAGTCTAATTGCTGAATTAGGTAAACCCTGGACGTCTGGTTTTTGCATTTATGGTTCTGGTGAATGTGCCTTTAGACAATGGACGAAGTATTGCGTCCATTTATTTGGTCTTTATATTGTAAAGAAGATGTGTAATACAAATGAACATTTTTGTGACCTCCTCACCTAGCCTTTCTTTGATCTGGAGAAGGAAAGGTGAAGCCAGCCAATAACAGTTGTCAAACTGCCCTCAAATGTCCTTACATTTCTGATGGTGCAAGTTAACCAGTCGCTGCATTAAAGATCCACCTTGTATCTGCCTCTACTATTCAACGCTGTAGTATTCATTCATTCAATGCAAACCACTCGTAACTACAATCACTTAGGCTGCCAATAACATGTGTCATCTGATTAGTATACACTTCACTAACAAATGTTACAACCCATGTTAGAATCTTCCGTCACTCAATAGTACTATGCATATCTTAAGACGCACAAGAACCACAATCAGTGGATGTTGACAATCATCTAGTCTGATGATGCAAGATAATTTTTCACAAGTACCCTGTAGTACAACACTGGAGTTCTCAGGAAGACTCCGTAGACCACCAAAACTGAGACTAGAAAAGCACAACCAAAGTACTGAAAAGAGCAACAGCACGACTGACTTACCATCCATAGAGCTCTGCTCAGCCCTGGGACAAAAACAGTATCATTAGCAATGTCCCCAAAGACTACTTCAAAGTGCAATGTTATGGCAAATAAAAAAAAAGAGTTGCCATGTATTCAACCTTGAGTTAACGTTACTGCAATAACAGATGCCGCGTCAGCAATTTGCGAGTTTACTCACAATCTTTTCCTTGACGTCATCTGCTACAGTAACGGGCTGAAGGCCAGACTTGGTTGTTTGTCTTCCGGGTTTCTTGTTGTTCTCCTGCTCATAGTCAAATTCGTCATCACTGCTGAAGTCCCTCTCTTTTCTTTTGGCTCCTGCTCGCTTCTTCTTAGTGGCACCATTCCCAGAGACATCGGTCGTCTTCTTGCGAGGCATCTTTTACTTCCTGATTGTGAAGGAGAGGGATAGCACATATGTTAATGGAGGTGGACACTATCGCAATTAGTTGACTAGATTACCCAATAGGAAACCCAGAAGGTCGTTTCAAACCGCAAATTTTCACTTTTTCAACCCCACAATTGACCAATGCAGTGTGCAATGAACCTACATGTAAATCAACGAAGACGACTAACATATTAGCATATTGATACACAGCAAGCTAGTCCTCTTCTCATTTACATGTGTAGCAATTTACTCGACAAGTATCAACGTCAGTTTCAATTTCATCGAACACGACTCGGAAATACACGACTGACTGAATGTAACATTAGTCGGCAGATTGAGTCTCCTCAAGTTTCCTTAAGTGGCTTAATGCTAAACGGGCAAATGAACGTCCAAGTCTTTGTTCACTGTGCACACACTGACTAGCCGGTTAGCTTACTGCAAAACTAACGCTAATAACCCCTAACCCCCACCGAAACACCGTTTGACTAGTCCCTAAATAATCCGCGCTGAACAAAACCAGCCATCTGATGTTTTAAATGAATAAAGATGCATAAATGCTAGCATGGTTGATCGGCTATGACGCCAGGGCAAGCTAACTGCCGACCCAAACAAAGAAGCGAGCGATACATTCTGTACGCTACATGATAACAAACTTTCTACGTATTTTCACGACGATACAAACGCATTTTGAGTCAAAGTCGAGTTAAGTCTACCTATGCAATGCTACTTTTTCAATCAATGAAACACGCGAATAAGTAATATACCAATAGTTCCTGATGTGGCTGCTCACGCGCTTGTCCGTCTTCCTCGTTTTTGATTGATTTGGAACAAAAGAATCTGCAGTCCCCCTCCAACACACACACATACACACACCGCACCACGTGGTACTGCGCTCATTTATTATTCATAGAGGAAGCCGACACGTTGAGGCTGTAAAGTCCATAGTATACTGAAACATACACTTTATGTTATGATATAGTGGCTTCTCTGCCGTGGGTTTGAAGTTGATGGTCAGCAGTCAGACTTCATTCGGCCAGCGTGTGGGAACTTTAAGTGTGTCTTTAGTGTCTTTCTAAAGCTCTGGGAATAAGGAAGTACATAGGCCAACATATTATGTTAAGTTATACCAGACACGTTAAAGGCAAATACACGCATAAACGTCTATGAATTAATCATTATTTTATTATTATCAAAAGTTTTATCATTCGCGTTAGCCAAGACCAGTGGCCAAATGAGGGGTTTTATGGGGCAATCAATATTCTGTCTATTTCATATAAAACAGTTTTGATTCTACAAACTCCTTCATCCTCCATATAACTTTTTTATTTATGTTATTTCAATGCTGACTGTGCTAGGGCAGTTTGGCCACACTAATATCTGTTAGATGACCTTCTCCCCTAAGGGGCTGAATCTTCTGTTTGGAATAGTTGTTTTAGCTCCCCGTCTGTCTAGCAACAAATTTGTTTGCTCAAAACTTACTGTGTTCAAATGATTATTCTCAGCTCTTTGAATCAACTTCCCTTCTCCTAACACAGCCCACACAACAAAGGCTGCTTAAGGTCACCCTGACCAATGTGGGTTGGATATATCTTGGTGTGGGCAGTATGTGTATCTTATGATAAAATCATTATAGCCAATGTAATATTACAATGCAATGTAACCATGACATTAAATACCTAATAGTGTGTGCAACAACAGGAACAGTCTGTGAGAACACACAAAGAAGCAGGACAGGAGTCAAAGAGAGGAAGGTAGGTTGCTTTCCACTCTGCATTAATTCACCAATATGTTCCAAAGATGATGAACGCGAACGTGAGAATAAGATATGAATTGGTGGCGAACATGATGATGTACAAGGGCATGCTGTGAAACTGTTCCAGGAACAAAGTTGGACCAAGAGGTTAAAGCTGCACCATAGGAAAGGAGGGGAGAGAGTTAGGATAAAAGTGTCCCTTCTTATTAGGCTTCAGTCGCTCCATGGACAGTTCGGTTTTTTGTCATTTTGTGGAACACAACTGCATTGTATTCTCTTCTTGGTTGTGATTAATGAGTTAAGAGTTTATTCCATAGAGTAAAACAAGTAATCTTTTATTACAAGAAGAGTGTGTTGAAGATATACAGACATCTGGCCTATCTGGTAGGTTTCTCCAACAGTGGCATTACCCATTATGATGGTAAAAGAGGAGGAATTTATTGAATATTTCCAACAGCTGCATGAATAGAATGATGATGTATAATGATCAGGGCAGATGATATAACAGAATATATGGTTTAAACTGAGAAGGTAAACAAATAAACCTTAAATATTAAAACTGGTCTAAAACTAATCTAAATAGGGCACATCTCTATAACTAGGCAAGTGTAATCAAACGTCAACTCGTCAAGTTGTTTTTCATTACATTTTATCTTTAAATACCGGGACATGGTCTGGCTTGGTTAACTGATCCTGGATCACTCAATGTCGGCTTACCTCCTGACCAGCACACAGATGAAATAAGATACCTCTAGCTGTTTTCACCTACAGCTTTTTATGTTCTAGATTTAGAAAAGGAATTTCAAGAGACTTGAAATTCACTTCTGCAATGTCTGGTCCCTACACCTACCAGATGTGGTGGGTGGGACATAGTTCCTTGTATCTTTAGAAAGCGGTGCCTCTTGTAGCCATTCCATCCATCACCCTCCTTGCACAACCCCTACAATTAAAAGGAATCGAAGGATCTCCACTGGGTTTTGCTAGGTTTGTGGTCACAGAAACTTGGGCCAACAGGTCTGATCCATCGGTACAGTCCGGCTGGGTCCCACCTCAGCAACCATCCATGATACCTTCATTCTGCTGCATCGGCTTCAGCATCAGAAGCCTTGTGTGGTGTCTGGGTCTTTCTTAAGTTCTGACGAACTCTGATGAACTCAAACAGCTCGGCTCCCTCCCATAACTGCTGTTCGTGCTTTTTTTCCCTCTGCCAAAAAAAGTAAAGAACAACATAATAAAGATAATGTTTCATCAAGGGCCCCTTCATACTTTAAGGCGGGGTAAACATTGTAATGATTGAACTGAACCATCCAGGAAGGATGCACATGTCTCTGTTTTTGTTCGGTAGGGTAGCTGTGATTACTTCCTGTAGCATGAGGGGCTAAGTCATGAGCTAACCCCCTCCCTGGAGAAGCCAGCTGGGGTAAGCGGCTTTGAAGGAAATCTCCTGCGCACCTTCTTTTGGTTGGCACTAGGCATAGACCTATATACAGTATATATATATACTGTATATATATATAGAAGCTGCCGCATTTGCCTTTGGATCATACATCAACGTACATAAATAAATATTAATTTAAAAATCATAGACTTTATCTATAGGCGCGGCAGTGTCTCAGGAGGCATACCGGGTTGACTTGTAACCGGAAGGTTGCTAGTTCTATCCCACTGTCGAGCTTTCCCTAGGCAAGACCCCAGACCCTAATGGCCCTTACACACCAACCAGATTATCGGTCGTCGGACAGTCTGGCGGGAAAAGGCAGTCCGACCGATTTGGTCATGGCCGATTCAACCTGTGCAATCGGCTGACAAGAATACAGCGTGAAAAGATCACCGACGGCTTTGACGATCACACAGCACACACCAAACAGACTCAGGTCACTGATCTCGCCAGACTGTCCAACGACCAATAATCTGGTTGGTGTGTAAGGGCCTTAAGTGCTCCCGAAGAACTGGCGGTTACCTTGCATGTATGACATGGCTGTCGGTGTGTGTATGAATGGGGGAATATTAGACAATGATTGTAAATTGCTTTGAGTGGCCACTGGTTAGAAAAATGCTATTTAAATGCAGTTCATCTACCATTTATATACTTATTTTCTTACTCCACATAAAACCTTGAATAAAACTGACTCATTGAAATGGGTGGAACAATTTAAATGTAATGTTAATGCAATGTAAATGAGATTGCGGCCAGCAGCATCCTTTCCATGACGTTTATATTTCTCCTCCGACCGCAACTGACTAGTGGAAGCGCCATTATGGAAAACAAATGATCTAGGGTTACACCTGGCTTCCCAGTGAAGCCAGGAGGAGAGACGATAGTAGCTGCCCCAGATCATTAAATACTTAAAAACAGTTTATGTGGCGAAAGTGGAATGAGGGTTGTAGCTTCTATCCTAATGTCTCCTCCTCTGAAATAAAGTTACCAAACCGACAACTAAACCACTGTGATCCTTTAAATGTATAAGTGCATGGATGGAGCCAGTTCTTTGGTCATATGAACAAAGAAGATCTGGCAGCCTTACCTCAAGATGTGTCTGTTGACGTTTTAACAACACCTTATCCAGTGGAGTCTCTCTATCCTGTCCCTCTGTTCTCTCCGACTGCTGCTTCTTTCTTCTCTCGAGGGCCTTCTGCAGCTCAGACTTGCTGCTCAGCACCAGGCCTCTGTGCAAAATGTAAAATTAAAGCCAAACTACTTCTGACCAGCAAACGTAATCAGCACCCTACTCTGCGACTGCAGATCAGTTCATTTTGGACCCGAGGCCATATGAAAAGATGATTACAATACACAACAATCAAAATCTTGACTTAAAGTCGCATCGTGTAAGGTTGAGATAGATTGTGATTGTCATGCCTTATTAGGCTTGGACTTCAGAATAAATATAATGTACTAATACCCCCTTCCCGCCAAAATAAGGGTTTGTTTCAACCACGCGTAAAACCCGCAAAAAAATGACAATAGACTCCTTTCCCAAAGCCAGAAGACGATTAAGCCTTTCTAGAGTTTCATGCTCGACGTCACGCACACACCGGAAGAACAGAAGTAACAAGCAGTAGAGCAGCATGGAGGCCAGCGGTTGAGCCATGTTATGCATAGTAGATTCTTTGAGGGGTTTGATATTTGGACATAAATGTGCCCGACAACTGAGAAAGGTCCTCCAGGAACATGATTTTCCTGCATTTACACGAAAGACGGTGAAGAGTCAAATGTAATGCACATTTTGCTTTAGGATCAACTTAGTATATCTTTGCAGTTATCGACCAACTCATTAGGAATTTGGGATACCTCGGAGCCAGTACTCATGCATGTCCATGGTCATATGGAAAGATGGCACCTGGAAGTTAGGGGAAATGTTCTGACTCATATTTTGAGGGATTGTGTTATCGTGTCCTAATCTTCAAGATTCAATAGGAAATTAAGTGGACTTTACACTGACGGATTCAATAATTTTAAAAGTGAGCGTGTGGGCTCTCCAGTGGATCCTACGCCCATCCTGGTTTATATCTGCGTGTCTAATAGTGGATGAGTGGTTGTGGCTTGAAGGGTGGAGGGAGAATGAGTCATCACTCCTCCGGCACTAAGCCGTGGTTTAGCCGGTCTTAAAACACATCCATTGGTGTGTCAATCCACAAATGTGGTGGTTCTAAATATGTTACATGCGCCATTTCCTATAAAGACTTGAAAAAAGGTCGCTTGTGGAAGTCAGATTTGACCAACAGAGACTAAATAAAGGAGTTGATTTAAATTATCTAAAAAGAAAATTGAATATTTTTTATCCAAATTTTCATCTGGCTGGATCATCTTGCACATTCAAAAGAGTCAAATCAAAAAGAACGATGGGTCCGTGAATTACGCTAGCCTCTATTGGCAGGAACTGGGCCACGTGAGCGAGAGAAGGTGTATGATTGCAGTCTGAGAACCCACATGCTGGAGAGCGACTGAGAAAGCCTAATGCATACTTAATGAGGCCAGCATTACATAAACCATGAGAGCAAGCCACTGTGTCCTCTTACGATAGTAACAAAACAAGGGAGCGTTGGATGAGATTTTGGCTCTGATCAAATAAAAAAAGGATATTGTTACATATACACGTTGCTTGTGACATACTTTTTGTGGGCCAGTAGCAGTTCTTTGTGGAGCTCTTGATGGGTCCTTCCAGCTTTGGCTGGAGTGGCCTGACCTGGGGAGACGTCAGCTGAGCTGTTATAACCGTCATCCTTCTCCCCGTTATCTATCGGAAGAAAAACCATAAAATCAACCCCGAATCAAATCCATCACAAACAACGAGTAGAAAAATCCTTGTCTAAAAGGGTTAAGCCATTACGTCCCAACTGACCTCTCGCTTTGGGGTGTCTCTGACAATGAGTGCGCGCGTAGTTTGAAGAAGAGCCAGTGAAAGACATGGTGATGGAAGGATAGGCGCAGCCACTGCGGAGTGGACGTGCAGAGGGGTGAGAGTGAGACAAGGCGGGACACGGAGGATAGCCCCGGACACTAAACCTGGAGGCACAGCGCTTTCTGCATACTGGCTCCCTGCCAGGAGTTGTGGGGGGCAAGGGGGAAGGAAATAATGCCTGGAAAGAGGAGAGGTTGAAATAAAAGAAACATTTAAAAAATGACAGCATTCTTATCCATTTAGGCCTACTCATGTTTTCAAAAATTAAGCTGTAACTTGGTTAAATTACAGTCAAATATTCATGAATTTAGTGATAGAGGGAGAGAGTGAGTGAAAACTACGTAGGCCTTTACAAACATTACACACTTTTATATACCATTAGAAGATTTCATATGCCAAGACTATGGTGAGCATGCTTAAACCTGCGCTGATATGCATTACAAAAATAGTATGTGATTAGTCATACCTGTGATGTAGAGTCCTGAAGTGCTTCGTAGTGTATCGTCTGACAACATCCACAATCCACTCAAACGGACACGCAACAATACCTATCGGTGTTGTGTCACCTGAGAGCCTCTACTCTTGTCTGAATCCACTGGGGGGCAGTGGGCACCATTACTAAAGCCAATGAGGAAGAGAAGTGTCTAACAATTGAATAAAGAAAAACTCAGTGGCGTCATCATGTTATGAATTACGACTAATTTAATTCGGTAGCTTTTTTGTGTAATTTTAGTTTTAGTATTTTAACATTTAATTGTAATAAAAAGTATATATTTACTGAAAGTGACAGGCAATACAAGTCCTCATTCATTTATTAAAGGTTGAGGGTTGTAAAGGAAAGCATAAAGGAATACTATGTAAATTCTACCACTAGGGGTCTCTCAATCAAAACACTAACAAGACAGTTTGATGACGTTTCAACGGCTGCTGAAGTTGAAGTACTCCAGGAAATGAGAAAGGCCAGAAAATGGCCGGTATGAGTGCCGCAGATTTTCTGATTTCAGCAACTGTGATCCTACTTAAAGCAGAGGAGCCAGCGTCCGGTGGGCTGGTGTTTAAATAGGTTGCTTATTCTTTACGATTTAAGACACACATTCAGCAGTTAGGGGACAAAACAAAGGCCAAGTTGAAATGCTTGCCACCAACACAAAAAATATGTTGGTGGTTATGGTTTATTATTACCCGCATACAGACAGTGGTTTGAAGCCCAACAGATAACCATATATAAAATCAGTAGAAAAACCCTTTATCACAATTAGATAAACCTTTATAAAAAAACAAAAAAGGTCCAGTTAAAGATTATAATGCACAACAGGAAACTAATATATTTGGCGCATTACAATATACACCCCACCTATTATTCTGAAAGATTACTGTAATGTTTAATTGAAGAAGAATGTAGGAATGCAAAACCAACTACAATATTAAAACTAGATTAATCAATGAACAAAACAAACATCATATAACAGCTATGGACCACTATAAGCTTGAAAACATGTTACACATTCTCAAATCAGAGGTACTCCAGATCCGTTTATTGCCCCATGACTAGATTACAACAACTGTCAAAGATCAGGGTGTTTCTCCTTCCGATAACTCTATCTCTTAATACTATCTCTTAATGCTGCACTATGTTAGTTTTCCAAATAGCGGCCACTAGTGGCTTGAGTTGTAGTTATAACTTGTCTGAAAATAAGGTGGGTTCCCTGGTTGGATTGACCCATGGATGGGAATGTTTGATTCTTGGGAAACTTTGCAGTTCAGATATCTCAATGGAGGATATAATGTAGGAGCAAAGTAAAATGTAACCCATGATTACAAAACAATACATTCTGATTGAATCTAATGAAAACCTTTTTACTTTCTTAGTTGAATGCTGTTAGGAAATATATTTTGAATAAACATTGAAATGAATAATACATCTGTCAAACTGCGACAAATCACTGCAATGATATAGCTTCAAGTGGCAATGTTGAAGATCTCCGTTTTGTTCTTTGGAGGCCGCTACGTCTAAATAAAATAACTGTACGCAGCTACGCACACCCTGATGCGTCACCACACTCTCTGAGGGAACTGCCGCTAGGTGATGGAAACAGTGTCACTAACTGCACTGTTTGTGATTTGAATACAAGGGCGAAGTCGCCTGCAGCACCCGGTTTGTAACATTCATAATACTGCAAATACAAGGGCTTTCATCAGCGATATTGACTCAACTGACATTCATTTTAACCAAGTTCTTCGGAGGTCTTCGAGATTGACACTTAAAGTCAAAGAAGTGTTGCAAAGAAACAAACAACATTTAGTATGCTATTTTTTGCATGTGCTAGGGTGAAAATACAAATTGAGACATGTTAAATTAAGTGCAGTGTGTTTCGTGTTATTTGCAGCTCTATACAGATAGAGCAAAAAACACACGATAAATCATTAGCATGAAATGTCCAATACCAAACGCATAAAATCTGATTATAAACCTGCATTAAATAGTGCAGTAAATTGCACTACACACAACAAATACCTAACGGACCTTTGTGATGTACCCATTAATCCTGTTTTTTGTTCACCAAGAAAAATACACATTGAATCCATAGATTCAACTATGGCACAAGTGAAAGGGAAAAAATAACTGGTCGGATTAAATCAGGGTTCAGATACTAGAGCTATCTGGTATCACCAACGATGTGATAAAGAAACAAGAAAAAAATATTTACTTCTTAATAGGGGAAGACCTGTAGGAGAAGATTGGTGTGGCATCTAACTTAGGCCATTCAAGTGTCTCAGACTCCAAGTACCTGGTTTATGCAGACGGAATGGTGGGTCAAGTCATATTTTGTGATCAGTCAGCCTTGTGGTAAAAGCCACAAGATCGTTTTGACTTGAGATTGACTAGTAACCTAGTCAGAAGCAAATCATGGACTACAGTGACTGGTACTTTGTGCTGAAATTAACGTTCTTGCCCGTCACCTACAAACAAATACAATACGTGTACCTGGGTTAAACCTAACACCAATCAGAGTAAAAAATAAATGGATTGGACATAACCCCAATTCAGTTTACATGTAAATATAAAAATAATTAAGTTAATTACATGAAGAGGAAGCTTAAAGGAATATGAAAACCACTCTTCAACATTTCAGTCAAGAGCGACAATCCAATATGTCATTTGAAGGGCGAAGGAGGGAATGAATCAGTAGCAACAAAGGGAATGGGTAAGGGGCACAGGAGGTCACAGCAACCATACAGTGATTTAACTTTACTTGAAGGCAGACTGGAGCTCCCTGAACGCAGCCTGTTTTGTCTTCTTCTCCTCAAGCTCCTTCTTTTTGGACTCCTGCTCTTCGCGGATCTCGGCCTCAAAGCGATTGGATTGATTGATAGCTTGTACCTGTTGGTGGTAGAGTATATAACATGTTCAGCCTGTGTTTTTTACTTTAGTTTAGTTCAGTGTATTGCACTGTCGCATCACAACTCCTAAGGCTCTGACCGGATGTCCCACTAAGGCTTTTAAAATAACGCTGAGAAAAAGAAAGAAATCGCTGTCTATTCATTTTGTTGACTATAGAGAGCACCAATTGAGTGTTAGGTACAAATCAGATGCACTTCATTTATCCCAGACAGAAAGAAGCTATTTTTGTCTGCGAGTCTAAGTGTGACTAAAATTCCCCACAACAAAGTTGTTGGCAATGTTTTGCAGTTGTGTTCTGCTCAGGTTTGTTTTGTACAGAAACTTCTGGGACTCATTTAGCCTTTGTTTGCAACTCAGCAATCAGTTCTACAACCACGGCGGCTGAAAGTGGCCTGCAAGCGCCCTTACTTTTGCTTCAAAGAAGGTCTTCGCCCCCTTCACCCCCTCGGTGGAGACGTCGATCTCCGAGAGACGAGCCAGGACACAGAGACCGCTGTCTTCTGCTAGCTCCCCAGCTGCTGCTTTCCTGAAGATGAGTAAGAACTGTAGAAGAACAGGAGGTCAGTATAAAGCTGTAAAAACGCCACGCGAGTTTAAACAGGTTGTGAGGAAGACTGCTCTCCCTCTTTACAACGCCTAAATCATATCAATTAGCTAACAAAAAAACGACCTCTGTGGAAGTTTGGGGTTTACATGGGTCGGAGGTTGCGGGGGTTTGTGCATCAGTGAAGAGCTGCTGGGTCGTACCCTCTCTTAACTCACCTCTCTGAAGCTGAGCTTGTTGTCCAGGTCTTCATCCACCTCCTTGATCATGTTCTTCAGGCCCAGATGGGTCTGCGGTGCCTCCAGCTTCTCCATCATCAGTTTAAGCTCCATAAGATCAATGAAGTTGTCTTTTCCTGCGTCGAACCTAGCCACAAGAAGGACAGAAACGCAAACATGAAACGTAACCCCATTTTTATCCTAGATTAATGCAGTTTATAAGAAATGGCTTCCATGAGCTTTTAGTGAGTGAATGATCTGAGAATCTGTTTCGAGTTTACAGGGCTGCGCCTGTATGAGCCGATTGAGATTTTATACCGCTACCGGCTAGGGAAGATTGAACCCGTCCCAGGAGGCTGGAGACTTCAGAATCAATGACTTAATTGGTTGGCCAATAAGAGTACAGATACATACTAAATGTTCAATGTTTGTTCAACTTTGGGTGGCCATGTCTGACTGAACACCTTGCTATGCTCTACACCTGTCTGACTGCTACCAGCTTGCTCACAACCCTGAAAACCAATAATCATGGACAATACTCATTCATTCTTGTTTAATACTACAATGTTTGCTTGTAAAACTACTTTGTATGTCAATCATGGCCACCATTGCCCTCTTAACTATCCCTGGAAGGATATCCCCCAATCTGTGTTCCTTCAAGATTTTTCTTCCTTGGTAATAAGGATGTTTTTTTCTTGCCCTTTGGGGCATTAGGATTAGGGGGTGTCATAAATATATGGCCTGTAAATCACCTGCAATTTCCGCACTTGGTGACGGAACCTGGTGATTAAGAGCGATACAAATAAAATGACATGACTTTACTTGTCAATTGGATTGCAACACGAAGCACCTTCCGTCTGCAGTAGAATAGAGAAATAGTAAAAATAAAAATCCTGTATTTAACTTTTGAGGGAAGTCCATGTATGTTTTTTCTGTGATGAACCATGACCTGATTCTTAAGATTCCTTGCTTGTCTTTGCTTGTCCTGCACACCAAATCCAGCTGATAAATACGTGACTGATTTCTAGGACTAAATAAAGGGTTCAGAAGCATTACTGTGGGATATCTAAAGGAAAATGTATTTTGGTGAAAAACACCCGACAGGGTGAACGTTATGGTTTTCTTTTCACAGAAAACGAAAATATCAACTAATAGTGCGCAAGCTATTTTGTAAGCCGAGTGCTTTAGAGGAAATGCATCATTACCCAGCTTCCTCAATCACAGCGTCGTAAAGGACGCATGGACATCCATATTTGGGCAGATAGAACACTTCCCCTCTTGCAAGAGCAATGGCCTCTTCAACTTAATATCCCACACGTTAAAATACCAGTAACACCCATATCGACCTAATACCCTTCTAATCAAGAAATACTAATCGATAGAAATGTCACACCCTTAAAAGTGCCGTGTTCGACATGTCGCGTCATTATCACACCACAAGTTGTGATTGGTTTATTAGCCAGGTAAATAAGAACTGTGAGCTTTACCATGGCTGAGCCACAATGTTCAGTCTGATCCGTTGATACGCCCATTGCTGGGTAGGCTACTTAGTTGTTTCAAGATTGAATTGAAAAGCCATTAACACCACAGTAAACAAGGGTCAATCGAAGCTCCTTCAGAAAGGCATGTTGTCATGTTGGACTCACTGTTTAAACATCTTCTCCATGTCTTTGATTTGCTTCCTCGAGAACTCCTTGAACTCCGTGTAGGGATTTAAGACCTTCATGCTGGGCTGGAGGTGCTCACCCACTCCCTCGTTCAGTTCCCCGCGCCGCAGCAGTTTAGCGCCCAGTTCCGAGTCCGCGCTCCCCGTGGAGGACTTCTCCAGTGGCTCCTCGTTTTGCTGGATCATCCCGTCCACAGCCACGGCTTCTTCAACTCCCTCCTCGATTTGGAGTCTACGGTTCAACTTTGACGACAACTCGTCTGTGGCCATTTTCAAATAGTGTAACGTAAACGCTTACTTCCAGTAAACGAGAGAGAAAAAACACGTCTTGGGCCGACTCATACAGTCTGTGAAGCACTTAGCAACCTGCTGCTGGGTGACTCCTCCCGAAACGATGTGAGTATGGGGAGGTTGATAGTGATAAGAGACACACAGCCAGTTGCCAGCGTGGAGCAACTACATTCAGACGGCTGGTTGTGTTTCCTCTTGGTTAAGCTACGTACCAGAAGCATCACCACGCCTTTTAAAGGCACACGTGTTCTGAGCTAAAAGCGGAGCGCGTTGAATGGAACAGGAGCGGCAGTTTCAGGACCGCGGTGACAAGACCGCAGTATAAGAACCTGATACGCTGCCTGCTGCGGGACGCGAGGTTATTTGGACTTGGATGGCGAAGGAATGTTTAGTAACCTCAAGAATAATTCTGGAAAACGGGATGAAACACCACACGTGGACGTGGCTCACCTAATGTCTAAACTTAACCATTTAAAAAAAAATGAACATTCCCTGTTTGAATCTACATATATCTGTATTAGATGCTGATATCAAAACATTGCAAAAATCTCATGAATTCTATTTCACCCGGTAGCCTACCTGATATATATTTTGATAATATAGTTCGGTGCGGAGTAAAATCTTGTGTTAACGTTACTTGTACTGCAGGGGGCGTGCTTGCCCTGTGCAAAAGACGTATGGTAATAGACGCTCACACACCCTGCCCCACGGCACGAGAAGCGCTCTGCTGTGGCTGAAGACATGCCCAGCGCCTTCAGCTGCAAAGAAGACCTCCGTGCGTATAAAAAACATGAATCTTTCAATATATATATTTTGGAAGAATTATCACCACTCGTCAAGGCACTGCAAGTATTCAACATTAATTTGCAGCCCGAAACATATCCCCAGCGGCGTATACACAAAAGACGCAGACAATGCCGTTGCATTGGGGCGGGGGAGCAGTTTCCCCACCAGCCCAAAAGAACGGCCGTGCTCTATCGCAGCAATAATTAAGTCCTCTGCGTGTTATTTATTAATCATTCCATAACATTACGTGAATTTGAATTCTCATTGGAATATAAAGTAAACTACATGTACACCCAACTGCAACATGGTTCTTTAATGAACTCATTTAATATCAGATACATATGTAGGCAAAACAATTTAGTTGTTTAGTAAAAACGTTTGTTTAAGAACAAAAGGCGATTGGATTTAAAAGTGTGCTGCTTGTTAGATAAATGCATATGTGAAGTCGTGAACGTTTGTACTTTTCTGAATAAACATTGATCAATCCTGAAAAAATTATGAACAAAAAAAAAAATATCTCCTTCAAAACGAAACTTTTAATAAATAATAACCTTCAAAAGACACAGAATAAGACGAGAATAAGAGCCAACTGAAGTGTTTAGCGGTGCTAAGAGTGCAGCGGTAAGCATTAGCAGCCCGTTGACCAGACCAGCCCAGAGGTTAGTTGAGCAATGGTGGGGGAGATTTAAAGTAACACTACAAATAAGAACTGCTGGGCAGCTTGTCCCTCTCCCTTTGCTTAAAAAATCTCACTAAGGACACTCCCAAAAAAACCTTCCACTTACGCAGCCAGCCAGCCGAGCTGGTCAGATCACACAGATGCACAGCCAGTTAGAGTGGACATAACTCTGTTATTGAAGAACTGAGACATGATGAATGCTTGACTGAAGTGACTTAACAGTCAACCGTTTCCAATTTAATCTGTTCAACGCCTGCCTTGACATAGTAATCTCTCCGCTGACCTAGAGATTCTAGGGTTTAGTGATCTACAGTTGTGACTTCCAAAGTATTTCAGCATACACATTTTCTACTCTTACCAGTACAATATTATCCATTCTTTTAATATTACTAAGCAAATTATTAATATGCAACTCATTAGGGGGGAGGGGCAGTGGGGGTGGCCAGCAATTGTGTATGGCCCTTGCCCCCCCCCCCCCGTGGCCCCTTGGGGAAGCTAAGCCCACACCCCGCACACAGTGCCTTGTGTAACAGTCAACCGACCCATTGGGGATACTTAGGTTAGTGAACATTTGCCAATTTCTCACTGTTACTTAAATAATAGCGTTATTCAAGAAGGCGGTGTAAAACCCTGTGTATGTCCACATCACAACAAGCCAAGAGGTTATACTTAACACCACATATCGTTGTGGATCACCATCTGGGGAGCGTTTAATGTCGTTGTCTGCTTCCAAAGGGTTGAGCTTCTCAGACACTCTAACGTGGCATGTGGTGCATTTCAACATCCCTCGTTATCAACGATGCATACCAGCTAAAATAACGTCACACATCACATGGCCGTGAGCCATAACCATGGGGATACACAACCCTGCTCCTGTCAATAACTCTCAGCCAAAAGCATTTTCTTTTTTAATCAGATATTGTTCGATTCGAGCTGTAACAGGGGATTCACTTAAACCTCAATGATTGTAAACTCTTGGCTGTCGGAGGGATGAGCCAAGATTCCTGGTTATATTCTAGAACTTTTCATAGCCTTCTTTCTGTCTTTGTAAAAGGAAACAGTACTATAATAATGCTAATTCATATTTGAAGGTGCTGTAGGTAATATTTAAGGGTTATAAAGAGAGAATGCAGAAGGTGGAAGTGAGAAATATTTAGTAAAACAACACAAAGTAAACTCTCGGCTTCTTCCATGATCCATAAATGTAAGCTCAATTCAGAAGTGTTAAATCTTTGATGGAAAGGTAGGTGAATTCTTTCAACCAATCAGGGAAGCGAGGCCCTGATTTGTCGCAAATGACCCGGGAGCGGTCTAAAATCTAAATTGGCTCATACAGAGGCCGCGTCGATTTGAAAAATGTATTTTCACAGCACATTTGACTCACTCACTCACGATTGACAAGGCGACAAATCGAATTAATGAAAGTACAATTATTGCTCTTTAATCTTACAGCACCCTAAACTTTTTAAAATGCTTTATGGTTATTATATTGATTGAAAATAACATATCCAAATCGGACGATTAGTTATTAAGCCAATTATTCACGTAGGCCTAACTGTAGCGACTATATAATTAGAATACTTCATAACCCAACTTTTGATGGAAAGAAGGAGGCGGAGACTCGCTGGTGTACATTTCCCGAGCAGCTGTGAACGTTAACGCACAGCGCTTCTGTCATCAGTAGCTACAGCATCAGCATCTTCTGCGGTCGCGCTGTCTGCACGAGGGATCCGCGGGGCGAAGCGGGGGAGGACAAAGAGAGAGAGAGAGAGAGAGAGAGAGAGTGAGGGAGAGACGGAGAGAGACTGTAGGCTACGACAAAAAAAGGATGATAATGGAGTCGGGACGGCGGAGGATATCGGATTTACAGCAAAGGACTGTTGGAAATTGACAGAGGCTTGCTGTTGATTTGGCGAGTTGTTTTTTTGTATTTGATTTGATTGAAATCTGCCTTGACCTTCCCATTTGCCGAAGCGGTGGAGGCGAGCACCCCGCGAATGCCTCGGATGGAAAATCGGGGTCCACCGCTGGCGCTAGGCAACAAGGCGCATCTCTCCTCCGGAACGATAATAACGGGCATGATGAGGAACGCACTGGACTGATGGATGAGTTTGCAACGCGGCTTTAACACCCCCCATCCCCTCCCCGTCGACTGTGAAGCATAGAATATCCTCTTCAATGGATTCATTGCTTCATTTCTGGTGTAGCCTCGTGGAAAGGAAACATTAAGACAGCAATATTAATCCCTGGTCTTTGTAAATTATTCATCGTAGATACTGTATGGTGTTTTTATTGACGTGCGGTAGCATTTCACTTGATTGATGTATTGCCCCTCAGTGTTGTAAAAAAAAATGGTCCCCATATGGTTTAGTTAGTGTATGTTGGACCCTATGAAAGACAGCAAGGCCCGCTTAATGACAATAACGCTGGAAAGAACAGGGGATTCTCAATTGGTAATTAACAAATGTTGGATACAAGGGCTCATTAAGCCACAGCAGGGCCACCAGACATCTCCAAACCACAGCACAGCATTCAGCCATTGAGAGAGCGGTCCTTTCAGTGGGAAGAGAGGAAGAAAGAAAAAAGAAAAAAACATGTTGCCTTCGCAAGAAGCCTCCAAGATTTACCATGACAACTACATGCGCAACTCCCGCGCTATCGGGGTGCTGTGGGCGATCTTCACCATTTGCTTCGCCATCGTCAACGTGGTGGTGTTCATCCAGCCCTACTGGATCGGGGACAGCGTCAACACGCCGCAGGCTGGCTACTTCGGCCTCTTCCACCACTGTGTCGGCACCGGCTCGCCCAACCGGGAGCTCACGTGCGTGGGGAGCTTCTCCGACTTCAGCTCGATCCCGTCCGGGGCTTTCAAGGCAGCGTCGGTGTTCGTCCTGATGTCCATGGTGCTGACCCTTAGCTGCATCGCCTGCATGATGCTCTTCTTCTTCTGCAACACCTCCACGGTGTACAAGACCTGCGCCTGGATGCAGCTCCTATGTGGTAGGTGATGGACAGCCACACAAGGGCTTTGGCACACAGGCCTGCGATGTACACTTCCATAGCCAATTCTACCAAAGCGTTGTCACCCTCACCTCTATTGGCCTATAGGTGTGTATTTGAAATGGGATATTGGTTCTCTTTATATCGGTTGCATTCTGTAACATTGGGCCTACAGTATAGGTATCCGTTAACATATCCAAGTTTCATGGTCTTCTATAAATCAAGACAAGCAATGCAGCAGTCATTTCCACAGGCAGGTTGATGGTAGCCATCAGCACAACGACAGACCCACTGCACCTTACAATGGATTTTTGTTGGGTGGACAACGTTTGGTTGTCATTTATCCAAATGGTAGTCCACCATTGGTTAACGTTCAACCCAATCATACACACACTGAGTCCGAGATATGTTCCTGAAGGCCTAAACCACCAGCTTCTATTATTTGGAGAGATGATCTCATTCAGATTGGATTACTGTTTGAACATGGGATGTTTCCTCATGTGTGGGGATTGTTCTGATGAGATGAGGATTAGTATGGCTGGTGCCTGTACGATACATGATGAGACATGCCAAACGTCAGAATTTATGCATGTTTCAGTGTGTGTGTGTGTGTGTCTGTGTCTATGTGTGTGCGTGCGTGTGTGTGTGTGTGTGTTTGCGTGTGCGTGTGTGGTTGTATTTGTCTGTGGTAGAAGTAAGGGGTTGATGGTTGTCTTAATCCTGTGTGCCTAATGAACCCCACCACCACCGTTCTTGCTCTGCTCCACTGCGATTATCAGCATAGCCCTGACAGACCAGGCCCTGAAACAACATGGAGCCCTCAGCGAATCAGCGTGGACGAACTTGGGCCAACATTCGAAAGTGGGATGTTGGTGTTTGTCGAGGCAGTCAAGCAAGCACCTTTGAGGAATAGAATACAATTCACAAGCAGTAGCTGTAGCTGAAGCTATAGCAGTAGCATCTTCTAGAGCACAGTTGTAAGCAGGCTGTCTATGCAAAGGCCATAAGGACAGTCAGAGCTCCATGGAAAAGTGAATGCTCTACACTTGGTGGATGGAATAGAGACAGATACAACACAGAAACATATCAAGTGGTACGACCTGAGAATCCGCTTGTATTGGATATTATTGGAGTGTCCAGATATGAATTGAATGAATGATTCAGCATCATCTTCTTCATCTTTTTTTAAGCACGGGTTCAGAGGATGAAGACGGAAAAACATTTATTTTTTCAACACTGCCAACAGGCAGTGTTGAAAACCTTTACCCCGGTCCTGAGAAAAACAATTAGCATCATATGTAGGCAATACCTCCTGCTCTCCCCTCCCCTCCCATCCCCACCCCATTCCTCCCTAGCCTTCCCTTGCCTCTGTTCCTCTTTTAATCTTCCTTCCGCGTCTCCTCCCCTCCCTCCTTATTAGTCTTTTATCCGACACTGTTATCCAAACTGACTTATGGTGAAGCGGATTAAAAAATCCTATTCAAAATCAGAGTAGCTACAAAAAAACCTCCTTGTGCCTGACAGCCGAGTTTAAAACCATTTAGAGTGCAGAGTCCCCCCAGGAGTCAGAAATACTAGGCTAGTATTTTTTTGTGCCTCACATCTGACCTGTCGTCTGCAATATTTAACAGAACTAAGTGTGACACAGGCCGTCACACAGGAGGGAAACTGTCCTGGGAGGAACACAACACACATACACGCACGCACCCACGCACGCACACGGCCCGCACGCACGCAAGCACACACACCACACGCACGCACACTCTAAATCCTTGTCTATATGCCCCCTCTGTACTCTGCCATATAGCGCGTGGGAGAGACTACTCTCCCCCACTGTATCCACCCCTTCCCCCATCTTCTCCCACTCTCAGCATCTCTCCCACTCTCCTCTTTCCCTCCTTTTCTTCCTCTACTCTCTTTTCCCCCAGCCTCTCCCACACACGGGTAGTAAGAAAGACATAATAGTATGTGAACAAGGAGGTCAGGCGATGGTTGAAAGAGGTTTAAGAATGCGTGTGCCTGGATGTACTTGCATAATGTAGGTCTACATGCATGTGAATGAATGGCCTCAGCCCGCGTTTGAATATGCTGAAAAGAGCCATGGTTCACGTGCAGCCTTCCATTCATTCACTCACGCACACCGCCAACGACAGAGCCGTTAGCCGTGCATGCTAACAATCAGGTTCTAAGGAGCAGCAAAGCTTTATTAATGGTCTTATCGCACGCACACACGGTGACAACTCGTGCAAGGCCAAGGCCTTTATAGTCGGGATGCATGTATGGAAAGCCACCAGGGGAATAATTAATCTCACTTTCCTCCCCATCTGGCATTTAAACATTGAGCTTTGAAAGCAACCTGGTGTATATAAGCAGCAGTGTGAACGCCTGCCGGGCATTTATGAACACCACCCGGCACTTAAAGGGACAGAAATACAGTCATTTATTTCAGATTATGTTATTAAGGGTTATCAAGGTGTGCTTTAAGAGAATCAGTAAATCCTGTTCAATGAAATCCATTGTGTTCTCACATCATTGC